>NC_091472.1:172928586-173228586 GCF_036971445.1 Narcine bancroftii | reverse complement strand
TAGTAAAAACTTATCTTTCACTGATTCCGTATTTATTTCAAAGTACATTTTAATTTGTCTTTCAATTAATTCTCTAAAATCCTGCCTTTTCAGTAGCATGGAGTTTAATCTCCATCTATACATTCTTGGAGGGATGTCCTCTAACTCTATTGTCAATATCAGGGGTGAGTGGTCTGATAATATTCTAGCTTTATATTCTGTTTTTCTTACTCTGTCTTGCATACGAGCTGATAACAGGAATAGATCTATTCTTGAGTATGTTTTATGTCTACCCGAATAATATGAATATTCCTTTTCCTTTGGGTGTTGTTTCCTCCATATATCCAAAAGTTGCATTTCTTGCATCGATTTAATTATAAATTTGGTTACTTTGTTCTTTCTGTTAATTTTTTTCACAGTTTTATCCATGTTTGAATCCAAATTAAGGTTGAAATCCCCTCCTATTAGTATGTTCCCTTGCGTGTCTGCTATCTTCAAAAAAATATCTTGCATAAATTTTTGATCTTCTTCGTTAGGTGAATATACATTGAGTAAATTCCAAAACTCCGAATATATCTGACATTTTATCATTACATATCTCCCTGCTGGATCTATTATTTCCTCTTCTATTTTAATTGGTACATTTTTACTGATTAATATAGCTACTCCTCTAGCTTTTGAATTATATGACGCTGCTGTTACATGTCCTACCCAATCTCTCTTTAATTTCTTGTGCTCCATTTCAGTTAAATGTGTTTCTTGCACGAATGCTATATCAATTTTTTCTTTTTTCAGTAAATTTAGCAGTTTCTTCCTTTTGATTTGGTTATGTATTCCGTTAATATTTAAAGTCATATAGTTCAACGTAGCCATTTCATACTTTGTTTATCTTTCCTTTCTGTTTCCTCATCATCATCTTTCCTTCTTATCTATTTCTGCTTTCTTGTTTTGAACACTTTATAAGACAACATTTCTAAAACATCAAACATTTCCCTTATTCTCCTATCTAAAATTTCTTTAACCCCACTATCCCCTCCCCTTCCTGAGTTGCCCTTTATCCCTTGTCGGGCAACCACATCTCCCCTCTCCATTTGGATTTGCGAATTCACTCGCAAACGTCAACTGATTTCGCAGTGACCGTAACTCCTCCCCACCCAGCCCCCCCAGAAAAGATTTTAATTTTCATATATAACAAAGGTCACTCTCTTAATTCCCTCCTTACTTCCTCTCTTCCCTTTCTTTCCCTTATTAATTCTTATCTGTACTCTATATATTTTCCTTTAAATACGGATACACTCATGTACACACATATATACATACACACACACACATATATATATATATATATATATATATACCCATATACACACATACATATAGTTCGTGGTCATTTTTACTCTCGTTACATGTCTTCATCTCTCGTCTGTTTTGTAGTTGTTCTGCAAATTTTCGTGCTACCTCCGGATCCGAGAACAGTCTGCTTTGCTGCCCCGGAACAACTATTCTAAGCACCGCTGGGTACCCCAGCACAAATCTATATCCTTTCTTCCATAGGATCGCCCCTGCTGTATTAAACTCACTTCTCTTCCCCAGGAGTTCAAAACCTATGTCTGGATAGAAAAAAATCTTTTGACCTTTGTTTTCCTTTCTTCTTCTCTTCTTCCCATTGCTTTCGACTTTTCTTTCTTTGCTGCCATCTTCTTCCCACCTTTACTTTCACTTTATTTTAATTTTTATGTTTGTGCCTTTGTGTTTTGTGTGTTTTTTTTAAACTTTTCCGGAGAGGGCTGGAGTTCCCCGACTGGCCACTACTCCATCACGTGACTCCTCCCAATGTAGAAAACTTGGGGTGAGGATTGAGGGGAAGTTGGTTGCAGTGAGTGCTGATGTTATCACAATATTAATACAAACAGGAGTAAAATGTCCTGCAGTCCAATACAGTCTTGTGAAGGACTAGCACAGAGCAGAGGAAGAGTTACCCTGAATCTCGCTGGGCCCTGTTCGGTTCACATTCAGGTTTATTGTCACTTGTATCAAGATGCAGTATTAGTGTTTGTAACACAAACTAGTCATCACGTACATAATCAAACAAGTAAGACACAGTACAGAAGGGCAGAGTTACAGAGAGAGATCAGTTGTACACGTTAAAGGCAGCATAGTTTTGCAAATCATGGTTCATCCAAGAGATCTATAA
Source organism: Narcine bancroftii (assembly GCF_036971445.1). NCBI lineage: Eukaryota > Metazoa > Chordata > Chondrichthyes > Torpediniformes > Narcinidae > Narcine > Narcine bancroftii. The sequence goes on along the minus strand of NC_091472.1, from coordinate 173,226,413 downwards.
CAGGAAAGAAGCTGTCCTTAAATCTGGTGGTGCATGATCCTATACTCACGAATCTTTTTGCTGATGGAAGGGAGGGTAAAGAGAGTGTGGCCAGGGTAAAATGAAGCTTTTAATATGTCAGCTACTTTTCCAAGGCAGCAGGAGGTCTGGATGGGGAGGGAAGGATGAGTAGGTGTGATGGTCTGAGCCATGTTCACAGCTCTGCGGTTCCTTGTGGTCTTAGGTGTAGCAGTTCCCGTCTCACGCAGTGATGCCCCCTGATAGTTGGCCACTTAACACTGAGATGAGGGAGTAATTCTTCAGCAGGGTGGTGAACCTTTGGGGCTTTGCCTTGGAGTCTGTGGCTGCTCATTCATTGTGAATACTGAGGGACCTGGGAGGCCTGGACCTTGGGCAAGAAGATGGAGTGGTTAGAGATGGCAATCTTACTCAAGAGCAGAACAGATGTTTCTTGATTCTGCTTTTTATATATCCACATCAGGGAGTTTGATGGGGAAAGGTAGAGGGGATATTCTTTGTAATCAATCCCTGGTGCATCTGCCCAGGTTAAACAGAGTGGGATTGATTGATAATATGCCAAGGAGCACGAGCACTTTCTTAAATACTGCCATGCCACACATTGCCCAGAGTTCTAACTGAGCGAAGCATCTCTCTGACAGCTCATTGGTAATTTTGACCATGTGATGCTTCTTTCTGCTGAGCCTTCGGGATTGATGGTCTTTTGTTGCTTTCAGAGCAGAGAGAGGGAGCGGGAGACCCAGAAATTGAGAAGTCTGTGCAGGTACGTTGTAATTGGAAACTGTGATCCAATTTGTTAACCATTGTGCCTAACTTTGTAGTCTTACGTGTAGGGCAAATTTAAAGCTCAGAGAATATGTGGAAGATAAGTCGTCAGTGAACAATGGGTCTGCTTTTACTCCTTTGCTGGTTCAATGGCAGTGTCAATAGCTTTGAAGTTCACTGAAAGATGCCTGCCTGAAAACAGGATGGACTGCTATAATGGAGCCCATCGTGGATGGATGTCATACTTCAGTGGATGATGCGATGGGAGTTGCAGTTCATAATATAGAACATGACCACACAGTACAGACCCTTCAGCCACAATGTTGTGGTGACCTACTCCACAACAGTCTAATTTTTCCTGGCCTCACACCCATAACTCTTTTTTTTCTTTCATTTTTGTATCTACCTAAGAGTCTTTTGAATGTCTATTGTACCAGCCTCCAGCACCCGCCTGGACAATGCATTCCAGGCACCCACCACTCTCTGATGGGAAAAAAAAACTTACCTCTGACATCTCCCCTAAACTTTCCTCCACTCACCATGAACAGATATCCTCTGATATTTGCTGTTGTCTCCCTAAATGATTACTGACCAGTGGCACTCATATCCACAGTGATGAGGTGTTGAGAGGCTGGTGTTGAAGCATATCAGCTCCTGCCTCAGCAGTGACATAGATCCATTCCATTTTGCTGACCAAGCAACAGATGTACAGCAGATGCCATCTCACTGACTCTATACAAAGCTCTGGTTCACCTAGATAACAAAAGTACATACTTTAGGATTCACTTTATTGACTACAGTTTGGCATTTAACACCATCATCCCATCAAAACACAAACCAACAACCGCCAAGATCTGGGCCTCAACACCCCACTGTGTAATTGAATCCCAGATTTCCTCAACTCCAGACCACAATCTGTGTGGATTGGCAAGAACATCTCCTCCACAATCTCCATCAGTACCTAGGTCCCTGCTCAACTCATTTTTTTACATTTATGTGTGGCTCGGAACGATAACACCACCGTTCGCAAACTTGCTGATGATGCCACCATAGTGGGTGTATTAAAAAGCCAATGAGTCAACATGCAGGAGAGAGATTGAAAACTTGCCTGAATGGTGAACTAATAGCAACCTCTCACTCAAGGTCACCAAAACCAAGGAGCTGATTGTAGACTTCAGGAGAGGGAAATCAGAGGTGTATGACCCAGTGAACATTGGAGGATCAGAAGTGGAGAGGGTGAGCAAGATTAAATTGCTCTGAGTCATTATCTTGGAGGACCTTTCCTAGGACCATCATACCAATGTCATCATGAAGAAAGCACCTGTACTTCCTCAGGAGTTTGCGGAGGTTTAGTATGTTATCGGCAACCTTGGCAAACTTCTACAGATGTGTAGTGTGCTGACTGCAGCATCATGGCCTGGTATGGGGGCACCGATACCTCTGAGCGTAAAGCTCTGCAAAAGATAGGGACACAGCCCAGACAAAACTCTCCCCACCATTGAGAAAACCAACATGGAACACTGCCATCGGAGAGCAACAGCAATCATGAAGGATCCACAACACTCAGGCCATGCTCTATTCTTTGTGCTGTCATCGGTAAAGGTGTATCGGTGCCACAGGACTCATTCCTCCAGGTTCGGAAACAGTTGCTACCCCTCAACCATCAAACTCCTAAATAACAGAATCACTTAAAGACTTTTACATTTATTACTGAATTTTTTTTTCTGTATTGCAGTTTGTTTACATTATTCTTTGTTTACATATACATATTTTTTCTTGAGTTCAGTTTACAGTTGCCGATGAGTAGAAATTCTGCCTGGCCTGTGGGATACAGAATCTCAGGTTGTATGTGATGTCATGTATGTACTCTGATAATAGCTTTGTACTTTGTCACTCCAGGAAAAAGATGCTGACTGTCCAGCCAATCTCAACCCCTCATAATCTTGTATACCTTTTTGAAGTCACCTCTCCCCCTTCATTGTTCCAAAGAGAAAAACAACCCCTGGCTCTTGCTTCATAAGACATGTTCTCAAATTCAGACAACATTCTGGTAAGTCTTCTCTGCACCCTCTTCAAAACATCTATATCCTTCCTGTAATGAGGTGACCAGAAATGAACGCAACATTCCAAGAGTGGTTGAACCAGAGTTTTATAGAGTTGCAACATTACCCCATGGCACTTAAACTCAAGCTCCCGATGAATGAAGGCCAACACACAATACATTTTCTTAACCACCTGATCTACTTGAGCAGTCACCTTGAGGGATCTATGGATCTGGAATTGAAGTGGGTCTTTATAGCAGCAGTCCCCCGAAGATGTACAGAGGCAGCTGTTGCTGGGGACACAGGACAATGTAGCCCTTACCCTGACACTGTCCTGTGTGAACTTCCTGCCCTCTGCCCTTTGTTTACAAACCTCCTCTGGGGCCACATTTCCATAGTTCCCACAACAATAGCCTTATAATCCTTATGGAAGAACAATATTGCCAAAAGTCCATGGTCAGCAAATAGCCAGCCCTGACCTCCAATTGGCTTTGAAACAGGAAGGTTGATACATGCACTACTTGCTGTTTGAAGGTGATGGTTCCTTTAAGTGACGTGACAACTGGCCTTTCAAATGTGATGGTGAGTGGCCCTTTAAATGAGATATCAATAGATCCTTTAAATGTGAAGGTGAATGTCCTTGAGACAGGCAGAGGACCATCCTGACCACCCATAGCTGGGTTTTGTTGCCTGGTGGGCTCTAAACAATCACCAGTCTGAGGTTGGGGAGGGAACATGATGGAGATGTTGTGGATCATGTAGAAGGGTGTCGTAAGGTCACAACAAGATATAGACAGGTTGCAGAGTTGGGCAATGATGTGACAGATGGAATTTAATCCAGACATGTATGAAGTGATGCACTTTGGAAGGTCAAACTTGAAGCCAGTTTAAGTGGTTAATATCAGGAATTTTAACAGTGTGGTGGAACAGAGGAACCTTGTGGTCCAGATCCATAGATCCCATGCAAATTGCCATGCAAATTGATAGGGTAGTTAGGGTTGTTAAGAAGGCTTATGGTGTATCAGCCTTCATTAGTCAGGGGATTGAGTTCAGAAGCCATGAGGTAATGTTGCGGCTCTATAAAACTCTGGTTAGACCACATTTGGAATATTTCATTCAGTTCTGGTCGCCTTATTTCAGAAAGGATGTAAATGCTTTCGAGATGGTACAGAGATTTATGAACATGTTACCTGGATTGGAGAACACATTTTATGAAGTAAGGTTACTAGAGTAACAAAGGATGAGAGTTGACTTAATAAAGAGGCTTAGGTTGGATTTACATCCAGCACTTTTTTTCCCAGGGCACAATAGCAAATACTAGAGGATATCTGTTTAAGGTGAGTGAAGGAATGTTTAGGGGAAATGTCCGAGATACACAGAGAGTTGTGGATGCCTGGAATGCTTTGCTAAGAATGGTGGTAGAGAGTAAGGAGAGACTTTATCAGATGTGAGGGAGAAAAGGGTTAGATTGTTGTGCAGCCAGTTTACATAGGTTGGCACAACATAGTGGGCTGAAAGACCTGTACTGTAGTTTCTAAAATGGGCTTCTGAAGGCCAGTGATTCTTCCTATTGTTCAATAACTGTTCTTTTGTATCCAGGAAGCTTTGGTAAATCGAGTACCCAAAGGACTTGAAGAAAGTACCATGGGTGGTCAGCAACAGACCTGGAAAACGGAACACAACTACTATGTGAGCGTCAGACACCCATCACTTCCCTTGCCAGACAGCACACAGCAGATCACACTCGATGTTTCCAGCGATGAGACCCAGCTATCTTCTTCAGGTCAGGCTGCAACCTTTACTTGTTACACTGTGGGAACTGTAACAACACTTCCAGTCAGTTGTACACATTGCGGGGAAGAAATTGAGTAACTATTAAAAAATATTAAAAATCCAAGGCAGAGATGACAAAGGCTCACCCAGGGTTAATGGGAGTTGGAAGTAAAATAAAGATCTTGTAGCGGGCCGAGCGACCATATGGTTAGACAGGTTGAATCGTTGCTTCAGACGGTTGGTACAAGATAGCTTGGGCCTCCCTTTCCTTCTCAGGAGAAGCTCGATACATGTACAACTGATCTTCACTATCGGCGCCTCCGGCTTAGCCCCAGTAACAGGGGTTTCCTCTCCATCAGTTCTGCCAGCAGTAGCTGTGGCCCAACCGCATCTCAATGAGCGTTCAAACAAACGGAGCGATTACTGTTTCTACCACTGCAGATAGGGCTGCAATGCCTGGTGGCATGTCCCTCCATGCTCCTATTCCAATGCCAAGTTGAGTGCAGCAACGAGAAATGAACAGTCCGGCTGCCGAAACCACCGGACCACCAGTGTACGCATGGGCACAGCACCTCCCACAGGACAAACTCCTCCAAGCCAAGACTGAGTTTGCTGCTATGGAGGTGTTGGGTATCGTCCGCCGTTCAAACAGCCCCTGATCGTCCCCAGTACACATGGTCCAGAAGAACTCTGGTGGTTGGCATCTGTGTGGCAACTACAGACAACTCAATGATGTCACTGTCCCAGATAGATACCAGCTCCCCCCCTCACATGTCCAGGACATCGCTCCAGGGTTGCTGAATTTTCTCGATGGTGGACCTCATCAAGGGGTACCATCAGATTCCAGTGCATCCTAACGACATCCCGAAAATGGCCATTATTACACCTTTTGGCTTTTTTGAGTTCCTCCAGATGCCTTTCGGATTAAAGAACGCAGCCTAGACGTTTCAGCATCTCATGGACATGGTTGGCGGGGACCTCGATTTCATCTTCATCTATTTGGATGATATCCTCATCGCCAGCCCCGATGCCAGCACATACAGGACGCACCTTTTCAACAGGTTTCAGGAGTTCAGATTCACAGTGAACCCAGCTAAGTGCCAGTTCAGTCTGGAAACAATTAATTTCCTTGGACACCATATCACCCGCGAGGGGGCCACACCGCTGCCAGATAAGGTAGGAGCTATCCAGTGATTCTCCGCGAGGGGGCCACACCGCTGCCAGATAAGGTAGGAGCTATCCAGTGATTCTCCCGAGCACCATCAAAGGCCTACAGGAATTCCTAGGGATGGTGAACTTTTATCATCGTTTCCTCCCGGGAGCAGCTACCCTCGTGCAGCTCCTATTCGACCTCATCAAACTCAGCCACAAGGCGCTCCAGTGGGCATGTGAAACCATTGAAGCATTCCAGGCAACTAATGCGACACTCATGGAGATCATATCTTTGGCCCATCCAGACTCTTCCTCCCCCCGGCCATTACATCAGACGCATCGGACAGAGTGGTCAACGCAATGCTGGAGCAGTGGGTTGATGAACAGTGGCACCCCGGTGTTCTTCAGCAAACATGTCCGACACCAGAACTCAAGTACAATGCATTCGACCGTGAGCTGTTGGCCCTGTATCTGACAATATGACATTTCCGTTGCAGTTAGAAGGAAGGGTTTTAGTTGCCTACACAGACCACAAGACACTCATCCATGCACTCAGCAAGATTTCAGACCCATGGTCAGCGAGGCAACAACCACGCTTCTCCTACATTTCTGAGTATACTATGGACATTTGCCACGTTGAAGACAAATACATTGTTGTGGTCAACGTGCTCTCCAGACTGGCCATTGCTGCTATCTCAGGAGGACTTGATGTTGCTCAACTGGCCCAAGGCCAGGTGGCGGATGCTGACATTCAGGCTTATCAGACTGCCATCACCACCCTGAAGGTTAGCGATTTCTGTCCTTCACCGGGGAGCCCAACTTTACTATGTAACATACGCACGGGCTTCCCCAGACCCATCCTACCCACGACCTGGCGACGGCGGGTATTCGACTAAATTCACGGTCTGTCACATCCTTCAATAAGGTCCTCAGTCTGCCTCCTGTCTGACAAGCTCATGTGGCACAGCCTCTGCTGTGATGTAACTCTATGGGCTAAGACTTGCATGGACTGCCAGTGCGCCAAAGTGCACCGAGGCACCTCTCCAGAGTTTTGCCCTGGTGCAACGCCGGTTTAACCACGTGCACATGGACATCGTTGGCCAAGTCCCCATGAGCCAAGGTATGTGGTATTTATTCACAATAGTTGACTTTTACTCATTGGCTGGAAGCAATACCCCTGCCCACATGTGACACAGAAACTTGTGCCAGAGCTTTCTTGTCCACTGGGGTCACATGCTTTGGCGTCCCGACCCACATCACCTTGGACCAAGGGTCCCAGTTCAAGTCTTCACTCTGATCCAAATTAGTCAAGTTCTGTGGCAGCCAGTTACACCACACCAAAGCCTACCATCCTCAGGCAAACGGACTTGTTGAATGTTTTCACTGCCATCTAAAAGCAGCCCTGAAAGCTCAACTACAAGGCCCGAGTTGGATGGACAAACTCCTATGGGTGCTGTTGAGAATTCATACAGCACCAAAAGAAGACCTGCCAGCGTTGTCCGCTAAGATAGTGTACAACTTCCTGCTTACCATCTGAGGGACATTCATTTCAGCCCTGCCGACCCACAACACAGTGCCTTAGACGTCCTCCAGTGCCTGGGGGAACAGATAGGTAAATCAAAACCTTCCCAACACGGTTCTCCACCCTGTCACGTCCCTGGGGATCTACAGTCCACTGACTTCATTTTCGTTCACAGAGGACAGCAAGGAACACTCCTGCAATGCCCCTACGAATGTCATTTTCACCTGGACATTGGCAGGTGGCAGGACATGTTTACCATTGACTGCTTCAAGGCGGCGCATTTGGACTCAGGTCAGCCCTGTCCCAGCTCCTCAGAGGCTGCCTGCCTAAAGAGAGTACTGTGACTTGCTCAAAGAGTGGCAGCGATTCTGGGCTGGGGTGGGTAGTGTTGTGTGGACGTGCTTCATTTCAGTAGCGCTGCCGTTAGCAGCTGCTACAATCTCATTGTTCTATCCAGCACGCCCAGTATGTCCAACACAAAGCTCCTGTCATAGTGTTCTTTCATAGACATGGGTCAGGAGCAGAGTGCAAGTACATAATAAAGGAGCAGGATTTGATACTTGCTCTTATTCATTTTATATTTGAGTTGACACCCTCTGTTTTCCACTGGAGAGTCTCCTGTCGAAGGCTATTTCACCCTGTTTGAATCCCTCTAATCAGAGGCTTTGAGAGCTCGGGACTAATTTCAACCTCAAGGACTCCAGTTTACTTAAAATTAAGTATTCTCAGAGAGGCAAAAGCAAACAAACTACAGCTAAATTAACACAATTCTCTATTTTCAGAGGAGAAAACAAATTTGTCATCCGATGACAGCAAAAGTGATGGTGCCTCTCTCATGGTAAGGACTCCCTGCTCTTCCCCATGGTGTGATATAAACAAAGTTCAGTGTAATTCTGCCTATATGTAGGCTCCATATGTAGTGCACTATACATAGATACCTTGCATACACTCCATGATATAAACACAGGAGTTTTATATGAAGAGGCACAAGCCCAGATATTGGATTCATTAACACTGGTTTCTCGTGCACAAATTGTGTATGAAATCAATTTTACCACATGTAATGGCAACATGGTTAGTGTAGCAGTTAGTGGATTCACTTTTACTTTGGGCTATTGATATGGTTCAGAGGTGAGCTGAGAAGTAGCAGATGGATTTTAACACAGAAAAATGTGAAGAGGTTTAGTTATTTGGTAGGACAAATTTGAAGGCAGAATACAATGTTAATGAGAGGATTGAGCAGTGTGAAGAAACTGAGCATTCTTGGGGTCTGCAGACATAGGATACTCAAAGCTGCTGCACAGGTTGATAATGTTGTTAAGAAGGTGTCTGGTGTGTTGGCCTTCATTAACCATGAGACCAAGTTCAAGAGCCATGAGGTAATGTTACAGCTATAGTTTGACCTGGCTTTGAATATTGTGTTCAGTTCCAGTCATCTCACTGCAGGAAGGTTGTGGATGTTATAGAAAGGGTGCAGAGGAGATTTACAAGGATGCTGCCTAGATTGGAGAGCTCAGAGGACTCCAAAACCCAGCAGCAACAGAAATTCACCAAGACAAATGGTGACTTAAACAAAAGTTGCTTTTATCTTTAAACAAGAAAACGGAATCACACTTTAACTTATCACGATTGACTTAACTAACCTAACTTAACCCCCTTCTAGCTCTAAGCGCACGTGTATGTAATGTGTGTGTAAGTTCAGAAAAGTTCTTTGCTTCACAGTCCAATCTCACTTCTCAATCCTCCAAGTTCACTGGTTGCAGGCAATTATTATACTGTGCACAGAATTTAACATTTATAAAGTTCACTAGGATTTGATGCTTGAAAGGTAAATGGTTACCGCTCAGGAAAGTTCTTGTAGATTTTCAGAGAGATTCGTTGTACGCTGACACCCACAAGTGATTTACTTCCATCAGCCACTTCAGTGTCTTGCCGAAGAAACTTGTCCCCTCAGGGTTCTCCAGATGATAACCTCTTTCTTTCAGATCACCACAGAGTTCCTTTTTGTTTCCCTTATTCCAAGTGAAACATTAGGCAGCCAGTCCTCTCCTCTTGCATGAACCACAAGGGCTTTGACCAGGCTGTCTTCCAAATGGGGCTTTCCATAAACTTGCCAGCTTGTCCTGTTCCAGTTGTTGCTGCTGGCTGTCAACCCGTAGAACTGATCTCTCTCTCTCACTCAGAGTTCCAGTATTTCACATGGTATGTGACCTACACTAACAAACCCTGTCCCAATTATCTCCCAAAAACATCTATATTCTGTCACAGCATGTGTTCAGGAAAGTTTTTTTTTCACTGTCAAATCATTCACTTTTCACTTCTCCAAGTTCACTGGTATCAGGCAGTTTTCCATACACCTGGCTCTGGTGCTTTAACTGAAGTTTTTATTGCTCAGGAAGGTCTTTGTTGGTTTCAGAGAGATATTCATTGTTCATTGGACTCACACGCAAACTGATCTCTTTCAATCAGCCACCTCAGTGTCTTGCCGAAGAAACTTTTTCCCCCTTGTGGGTTTTTCCAAAAGATAACCTTTTCTTCCAGGTTACCATGAAGAGTTCTTCTTTTTCCCCTATTTCAGTAGAAACACAATAACCAGCCAAAGTCTCTGTAATTGACTATAGAGATTTATAATAGGCTGACTTGGAACTCAAAACCCATCTTGAAACGGGGCCTTGCAGCAGGTCTGCAAACTTGCAGTCTTCAACATCAACTGCTGCAGTAAACTGACTGTCTCTCTCTCTTCCCCTAAAGAATGCCATGTTTTTTCTCTCTGTTTGCAAAACCACATGACCCCTCTTAGAACAGCAGACTTCAACCAGAAATTTGGATCACTTACACCAGTTTAGCAACAAAAAATTAATCAGTTTCTGTTAAAACATGCTCTTCCTTTAAAGATAATAGTCCATTTTAATTCTTTAACATCTACATGTGAAGTTGTCACAGGCACTCTTCACAGTTTCTGTAAAGTCACTGTAGACTTGAGGATTACACTGAGGCATAGCTCTTGCATTTCAAATGAGATGTCTCTTGTGGAATGTAAACTAATACCTAAACCCCCACCATCTAACCTTATTCCTTAAGATATATTTTATTCCATAATTCTATTAACTTATTCCATAGCAATGCCTTATGAAGATAGGTTGAGTGAACTTGGTCTTTTTTCTTTGGAGTGATGGAGGATGAGAGATGACGTAATAGAAGTGTAGAAGATTATGAGAGGTGATATAATAGAAGTGTAGAAGATGAGAGGTTTTGATTGTATCGATGACCAGAGGCTATTTCCCAGGGTTGAAATAATTACACGTTTGGACACAGTACGGAGTGAGGGGGGAGGAGGGATGTAAGAGAAGAATCTGGATGGCTATGAAGTGAGATGGTCAGTTTTCAGCAGCCAAAATTGGTGAGTTTGCCCAGCTACTGACAAAAATGGAAGAAGCCTGAGAAGGGAAGAGCCCATTCATGCAGAGATCACTGAGCTCCTCCCTCCAGCCCTGCCATCGCCTACATCTCCATGGAGTAGCTGTTCTTGGGGTCACTTAAATTCAGCCTCCCACTCCAGGTATCGGCATAGCATCAGCACAACTCCCATAGAGGACCATGCATAGCCCCCCCTTCACTTTGGATTCTGTGGACAAGCCTCAATACCATTGTTCTTACTGGGTGTTATGACCAACTTTAGGATCCATTGCAGGGGATCTGACTGAGAGCCAGAACTAAGTTAGGACCACACATGGTGCATTATGCCATTTTGTACAGGGCACCGCACTGAGATGAGGAAAAATTTCTTCTCTCAGAGGGTGGTGGATCTGTGGAATTCTTTGCCACAGGAAGTAGTTGAGGCCGGTTCCTTGTCAATATTTAAGAGTAGGTTAGATTTGGCCCTTGTGGTTAAGAGGATCAAGAGGTATGGGGAGAAGGCAGGAACTGGTACTGATCAGTCATGATCATGTTGAATAGTGGTGTAGGCTTGAAGGGCCAAATGGCCTACTCCTGCACCTATTTTTCTATGTTTCTGTATACAGCATTATACACAGCAGTGCACAGTGCTATATGCAGCAGTATAACTCAACGCCACGCAATGCTCTATATGAGGGATGATACACAGGAATATATCCACTGTCCATGGTATTATACTCAGGCCTATATTAAACGCAGACCAATGTGCAGCAGTACTTGGTGCTATTTGCGGCTCAATACAGACAATACGTAGTGCTCTATGGTGCACCAAATGTGCCTTGTGCTTAGTGCTCCAGAAAAGAGTGGAATTTGATTCCCTGGGATCAATGTTCACCGTGGAAAGTATACACAGGCACATGGTGTGTAATGTGTATTTTACACAGGGAAGAAGAAAATCAGCATTTGAAAGTCAGGTTATTGACCAAAACCTGAGGAATATCCTGGGCTTTTGGGGTTCATTGATCTCCCAGGGTTTTGGGTTCATTGATGAACTGGGGTTTGGGGATTTCTCTGATGTTTCTGGGTTTTGGGGGTTTGACATGTATACTCAGTTTTGGGAGTTGCACCAATGACTCTGGGCTTTTGGGGTTTCACTCATGACCAGGGTTTTGGATGCTATGGATGTTTCACGCTTTAGGGTTTTCACTTCTGTCTCAGGGTTTTGGGGATTTCACTGATGTCATAGGATTTAGAGGTAGTCATTCATGAAAAGGGTTTTGGGGTTTCATTGATGTTGGGATCTGTGCTGTGATGACTGTGTGGTGTTTCTTACTTGATTTGTGGACCCCTCCCAGATACCCTCTGTGCCACTGCATCCCGAGAGTTCCGAAGCTCCATGGGATCAGGGAGAGAACAACGGTTCTGGTCAAATGAATAAGGACTGGGTTCAGGAGGGGTCATGGAGACCGTGGCAGTGTCAGGAACTGCGAGGGTTCCCTGTGGTCTTCTTCCAAATCCAGACGACAGATGTGGGTGAGTTTAGTCAAGAATATTCATCTTTCCCTCCTTCCTCCACATGTGTTTAGTTGATGGTGACGTGACCCCTGGGATCAGCCTCCACATTTCCACTGCCCAGGGCCTGGACTCCTGCAGTGAATAGAAATTCATGCCCTGTCTCCCCAGGGAAAATCCCTTGCCCTCTCTCCCCAACGACAATCCCTTGCCCACTCTCCCCAACGACAATCCCTTGCCCTCTCTCCCCAACGACAATCCCTTGCCCTCTCTCCCCAACGACAATCCCTCGCCCTCTCTCCCCAATGACAATCCCTCACCCTCTCTCCCCAACGACAATCCCTCACCCTCTCTCCCCAGGGACAATCCCTCGCCCTCTCTCCCCAACGACAATCCCTCACCCTCTCTCCCCAATGACAATCTCTTGCCCTCTCTCCCTAGGGAAATCCCTCACCCTCTCTCCCCAATGACAATTCCTCGCCCCTCTATCCCCAGGAACAACCCCTCACACTCTCTCTCTCCAGAGACAATCCCTCGCCTTCTCACCCCAGGGACAATCCCTCATCCTCTTTCTCCAGGGACAGTCCATCACCCTCTCTCCCCAGGGTCAATTCCTGCCCTCTTTATTCTAGGCTTCTCCATTGTCTACTCTTCCCAAGAGTGCTCCTTTGCCCATTTTATCTGGAAACTCTCTTTTTTCCTCTCACCTGGAGTGCTCTCCTTCCCTACCTGCTCACATCCTCTCTCTTTACTTTCTCTCTCCCTCCCCTTATCTCTCTTCCTCCCTCCTTCCCTGGATGGATCCATTCCACTACTCTTCACTCGAAGGACATAATCCCATCAGCACTGTATTCCCTTCCCTCAGCCATTCCCTATTACGGGGCAGCCTACATCAGAGGAAACTCCCTGAACCCTGGGGGTGGATCTCACAATGAGCATCCAGCCATCCATTTGGGTGTTCCCCCAAAGCTGATGATGCCAGCTGGGCTCTGCTGATTATTAAATCCAGATAATGAGAAGCTGAAGGGACTCAGTGGGTCAGGCAGCGTCCATGAGTAGAAATGGTCAGTCAATGTTTGCCCTCAGGACCCTTTCTCAGGAATAATGGTCTCGCTATAGTCCCGTCCTGAAACTGATAATTTCTCTCCATGAACGCTGAGTCCCTCCAGCTCCTCTTCAGTGTCTCAGGTTTCCAGCAGTTCTCAAGTTGGTCTGATCATTTTGATTTTTGCCAGGAGATGGTAATATTGTGCAGCTGAGCGCAGTGAGTGGTGAGAAGATCTTCAACAAGTACATCCTGCCCAGGAAGCCCACTGTGGCCCATGTCCCCATCCAGAATGGTCTTCATGCTGTGGATGGGATACTGTACTTACAAGGAGAAGCTCAACCGACCTGTGGCCTCAACGAAGCCCTGGAATCCTTCCTCTGCTTCCTGCGGCAATTGGATCTGCCTCTGTTAGCTGGTCACGGCATCTGGACCCTTGATTGCCAAACCCTTTGCAAAGCCTTCGAGGCACTATCCATGAAAGATTGCTTAGCCCAGTGTATGTCAGGCTTCCTGGACACACTGTGGTTGGCCAAGAAAGTTCTCTCCAAATCAGAGGTCAGGAATTTCACGCTGAAGTATTTAGTGAGAGCATTAGTCAGTGACAGAGCTATTCCCAATGTACAGGCACTGCAGAAACTCTACTCCATCCTGAAGCCATCGCGACAGCAGGCAGAAGAGTGTGAATTTACACTGGCCCAGCTGGAGTGCCGCTGCTCCCTGGAGCCTCTCATCCAGCAGGAGGTTATTTCCTCCTTAGTTGCGGACAGACTTGCCTTTGAAGGGGTCAGCCTGAGCATCTTGGAGTTTGCTTACCGGAGTGATCAGAAGTCTGGCTTGAGAAACCTGGTCCAAGCCAGCAGGAATCTGGGGCTTCGGAATCCCTGGAAAATCACCAGGGCAATCAGATCCTTCTTAAAGGGTCAGATGTGCAAGTGACACCAGACCAGATGGATGCGATGAGGCCCAAAAGCAAAGAATAAAACAGGGGCCAGGCAAGGGTAACCTGTAGGAGCATTGTCTGGAGGGTCAGGGAATATTTGGAACACAGAAGTATGCACATTCCAACTCAATCCTACCCTCCCCCACTGGGTCCAGATCCCCATGAGCCAACGTTCATTGAGTCAAACAGCACATAACTGGTCCTTTGGGCCAACTCGAACATGCCGACCAAGTTGGCATTCTGGTCTAGTCTTTTTTGCCTGCATTTTGTCCATATCCTTCCAAGCCCTTCCTATTGTTAAATCCGTCCAAAAGCCTGTTGAATGTTGCTCTTGTGCCCAGCTCGTTCTAGATATGAACCATCAGATCCCTCTTAAATCTCTCCCCCCCCACCACCACTTCACCTTAAACCTATGCTCTCTAGTTCTAGAATCATCTACCCTGGTAAAAAGACTGAGCATTCACTTCATCCATGCCCTCATGATTTTGTAAACCTCTATAACAGTGATCCTCAACCTTTTTCTTTCCACTCACTCTGGTGAGTGGGACAGTCAAGGATCAGAGAGTACGCCTTCAAAATAAAAGGATGCTCCTTTAGAAAAGAGATGAGAAGTTTCTTCATCTAGTTGATTGTGAATCTGTAGAATTCATTGTCACATACAGTTTTGGAAGCCAAGACATTGGGTAGATTTAAAGCAGTTTGATAGGTTCTTGATTGATAAGGATGCAAAGTTTCTGAGGGAACGCAGGAGAATGGGGTTGAGAGGAAATTTACATCAGCCATAATTTGAAAGTATTTGCTATGCCATAGGTACTCTGTGATTAGTAAGGGATTGTTTAAGGTGGTATGTGGGTAGAATCGTACCTAATTGACTCGTGATGTGCACGGTTTCATAACTCCAAAGGAAATGGGCCAATGACAATTTTTTTCAATCAAAATATTTCAGTAACAATTGGGTCTAGAGCAGTGATTCTAAAACTTCCCTTCCCACTCATATACCACTTTAAACAATCCCTTACTAATCACAGAGTACTGATGGTATAGGAATTTACTTAAATTGGTATGTGAGTGGAAAGAAAAAGGTTGAGAGCCACTACTCTATAAGATTTCCTTTTAGCCTCCTTTGCTTTGGAGAATAAAGACCCAGCCTATCCAGCCTTTTCCTATAACCCAAGCCCTCCAATCCCAGCAATATCCTGGTTAACTTCCTCAGCATCCCTTCCAATTTATGTACAGTGCACAGTATGCTAAATGTGGCCTCACTAACACTTTGTACAACTTACTTCTGTACTCTGTACCCTGCCCAATGAAGGCAAGCATGTTCTTTGCCATCTTGTCCGCCTGAATTACCATTTTCAGGTACTCCAGAGCTGTTGTAATAGCATCACTGCCGCTGGTGTGAATTTGGGAGAGTGGAAAGTGGAGAGACAGCGCAGCTTTTCATGGTTTAACTGTCAGCTCCGTAAAGGCTTCAAGTAGCCTGTTAGAGTAGCCGATGGTGTTTTGTTTTAGATCCTGCAATCATGGATGTCAATGCCCAAGATGGTGGTGCTTGAATCTGGGCATTGCAGACTCCGGGGGAGCAGTGGACCGGCGCAGGGCATCAGAAATGAGGAGGACACCCCCTGTTGTGAAGGAGAAGCCTGGGAGAGATCCCTACAGGAAGTAGACAGTGAGGAGCTCAGCGGCTGAAGGACCCACACAGACAGCAGGTTGTTGGCGACTTGCAGTCAATGACTCACATCAGTCTGCAGGCTGCTGGAGACTGGCTGTTGGGAACCAGGAATTGTAATCATATTCAAGAGAGTGCTGAGGACAAGAAAGGCTCTTGAAGGGCCTTGGGAGTTTAAAGCTTTCTGATCGTATCAGAGGCTTTGGATCTGGAACTTGGAATTGTAAGGCTGTATCAGGCTGCGAGACGGCTGGAGGTGAATCCCGAGACACTCAGTGCTCGGAAGTGACTTTTTGCTTTTCTCCTTTATTGTTCATGGCAACTCTTTATTTGCCTTAATGGTTGGTAAAGGTTGAAGAATATTGTGTACCATATATTACATTTTTTGTATTATTACATATCAATAAAAGGAACATTTGAACCAATGTCTTATACATCGCCATTACATCCCAACTTCTTTATTCAGTACTTTGATTTATTAAGACCAATATATCAAAAGATCTCTTAACAACCATATCGACATGTGATGCCACTTTTAGGGAATTATGTACCTGTATTCCCAGTTCTCTCTGTTCTACTGCATATCCCAGTACCCTACTATTTACAGTAGATGTCCTACCTTGGTTAGTCCTCCCAAAGTGCAGTTTTGGGCCTTATATCTAAGGAAGGATGTGCTGGCCATCCAGATGGTCCAGAGGAGGTTTATGAGAATGATCCCAGGCTGGGAGAGATAAATACAAGAGGTCATAGTTTTAAGCTGAAAGGGGAAAGCTCAAGGGGAACATTGAGGGAAAGTTCTTCACTCAGAGAGCAATGGGAGTGTGGAATGGGCTGCCAGCTGATGTGGTGATTGCGGGCTCGATCTTGAGTTTTAAGAATAGATTAGATAGGTACATGGATGGGAGAGTTCTGGAATGGGAGCAGGTCAATGGGACTAGCGGAGTGGTGGTTGGCACAGACTAGAGGGCCGAATGGCCTGTTTTCTGTGCTGTAGTGTTCTATGGTTCTATGTTGCTTGAATTGAAAAATAAGTCTTATGAGGCAAGGGCAGCAGAGCTGGAATTTTTCTCTTTGGAGCAGAGAAGATGAGGGGATACTTAATGGAGGTCTACAAGATTATGAGAGGCATAGATAGAGCAGGCATAGTAAAGACCAGAGGACATGAGGACAAAGTAAAGGGAGGGAAATTTAGGGGAAACATCAGCAGTAAGTTTTTTTTTTAATGCACAGAATTGTAGGTCCCTGGAGTGCCTTGCCAGGGATGATGGTGGAGGCTGAAACATTAGGGGCAATTTAGAGACTCAGACAGGCACATGGATGGAAGAAAAGCAGAGGGTTACAGGGTAGGATGGGTTTAGTACTTTTTTTTAAGGAATATATGGGTCAACACAACATCGAGGGCTGAAGGGCCTGTTGTTGAAGTGTTCTATGAATGAGAGGATAAACATGTGAGGAGCATTTGATGACTCTGGGCCTGTGCTTGCTGGAGTGTAGAAAGATGATGGTTTGTGGGGGGGGGGGGAATCTCATTGAAACATTCTGAATGTAGAAAGGGTAAGATAGATTGGATGTGAAGACATTTCCAGCAGTGGGACAGTCAAGGATCAAAGAGTACACCCTCAAAATAAAAGGATGCACCTTTAGAAAAGAGATGAGAAGTTTCTTCAGCTAGTTGATTGTGAATCTGTAGAATTCATTGTCACAGACAGTTTTGGAAGCCAAGACGTTGGGTAGATTTAAAACAGTTTGATAGGTTCTTGATTGGTAAGGATGCAAAGTTTCTGAGGGAATGCAGGAGAATGGGGTTGAGAGGAAATTTACATCAGCCATAATTTGAATGGAGGAACAGACTTGCTGGGCTGAATGGCCCAATTCTGCTCCAGCAGCTTGTGGTGTCAGTGTACTTTATAATAAGGGGAGGTTCATGAGCCTGAAAGGCTTTGGAAATGAAGCTAGAAGTGTTGGGCTTCAGACTTCTGTACCTGCCTGAAGGTAACTGAGAAGAGGTGGTGTCCAAGGTGATGTTGCTTGCTTTCTTCAGGCTATACCTCATCTAGATATCTGCAGTGGCACGCCAAAAAAGTATACGCATTATTGTGCCTTCTTCACAATCGTCTTAATGGACTTGCTCCAGAAGGAATTTTCATCCAGGCCTGGTCATTTATCTATTTTCTATAATATCCTCTTTGTACTTTATTTATAGAACCATAAAACATTACAGCACAGAAACAGGCCCTTCTAGTCTGTGCCACACTATTGTTCTGTCTCATCCTACTGACCTGTTCCCAGTCCATTTTCTTTCATTCCTCTTCCATCCACGTACCTGTTGAACTGAGCTACTTTGGCTGGCAACTCGTTCCACAGTCCCTCTACTCTGTGTGAAGAAGCTCCCTTTAATCATTTCCTCACCACCCCTAACCCTTGACCTCTGGTTTGTATCTCACCTAACTTCAGTGGAAAAAGACTACTGCATTTACTCTTACCTATATCCATCATAATTTTACATACCTCAATCAAATCTCCCCTCATTCTTTTAGGGAATAAAGTTCTGTTTATTAAGTCCTCGTGTTGGCAACATCTTAAATCTTCTTTGCACTTTTTCGATCTTATTGATATCTTTTCTGTAGTTAGTTGACCAAAACTGCACATAATTCTCCAAATTTGGCCTCACCAATGTCATACAATTTCACCATAACATCTCAACTCCTGTACTCAATATTTGATTTATGAAGGCCAATGTGCTCTCTACCTGTGACACCACTTTCAGTGAATTTTATATCTGTATTCTCAGATCCCTCTGTTCTCCCATATTCCTCAGTGCCCCACCATTTACCATGTATATTATACCTTGGTTTGTCCTTCCAAAGTGCAACACCTCACACTTTGCATTAAATTCCATCTGCCATTTTTCATCCTATTTTTCATGTGGTTCAGATCCCTCTGTAAGCTTTGAAAGCGTTCCTTGCTGCCCACTGCACCTCCAATCTTATTGTTATCTGCAAATTTCCTAATCCAGTTTACCACATTATCATTGATATGGATGACAAACTACAATAGACCCAGTACTGATCCCTGAGTCACACCACAAGTCATAGGTTTCCAGTTTGAGAGGCAATTGTCACTGCCACTCTGGCTCTCCCAGAAAGCCAATGTCGAATCTAGTTTACAACCACACCATGAAATTTCAGATATATTGTCAGAGTACATCACATACAACCCCAAGATTTCTTTTTCCCAAGGGTGTTTCAGAATTACCACCAATTGGTAGTGCAAAAAATAAATTGTACAGCGTAAACATGCAAACAAAAGAACTGTAAACAGACAACAAATGTAAACAAACTGGCTATGCAATATAGAGAAAACAAAAGAAAATCAATAAAGTGCACATGTAAATGGGTTTGTCATTGAGGAGTTTGATGGTGGAGGGGTAGCAGCTGTACCTGAACCTGGCTGTGCAAGTCTTGTGGCACCTATACCTCTTTCCTGATGGCAGCAGTGAGAACAGAGCATGTGCTGGGTGGTAGAGTCTTTGATAATTGCTGCTGCTCTCCAATGGCAGTGTTCCCTGTAAGTCCTATCCAATATTTTACTACATCCATTAGCCTCAAACACAAAATAATCATAGTCCAAGCCTTCCCCTTTCCTTTGTGGTCTTCTTTTGGATGTATTTGATTTCCCCTGCCTCTGTTTTCCCAGCTCCTCTCCTGACTTTCCAAATCTTTTTAATTTCCCTCTTAGGGCTTCTGGTGAACTAAACTTTCAGTGCCATACATTAATTTACCTTTGTCTGCTTCTTTTCACTTTTGACATAAGCAAGTCAACTGCATTTATCAGAAATATGCATCCCCTGTTTGGTGTTAGATATAAAAAGTTTATGTGAGTTGGATTGCCCATGGTGCTGTATAATGCAGGAGGATAAGAAAAAGTGCCTCACCTGGAGTGCTGACCAACAGTGGGTCATGTAGATTATGGACTAGCAACTGCTTGTAGTGGAGGGTACTCACAAAGCAAGCTTCATTGGTTATGTTGAGGTGATAGATGTGTTTGAATTCACCCAGATTCCTGTGATTTCTTTGCACCCACTAATATATGCTCATCTGCACAAACACACAAGCACATATTCAAACATTCTACACTGCAACTAACAAACACGACACCACACACTTCACCACACAAACACACTGCATCTCACACACACACACACTTCACCACACACACACATTCACCACACACACACACTGCACCTCACTCACACACCACCTCACACATAGTGCACCACACTTTGCACCTCTCACACACACATTGCACTTCTCACACACACACTTCACCACACACACACACACACACACACACACACACACACACACACACACACTTTTCCTCACTCACACACTGTGCACCACACACTGCACCTCACACACTCACACTGCACCACACACACTCACACTGCACCACACAGATATTGGTGGACCTCATCAAAGGGTACCATCAGATTCCGGTGCATCCCAACATCCCGAAAATGGCCATTATTACACCTTTTAGCCTTTTCTTCGGATGCCTTTTGTTCTAAAGAATGCAGCCCAGATGTTTCAGCCCTAATGAGCATGGTTGGCAGGGATCTCAATTTCATCTTCATCTTCCTGGATGAGATCCTCATTGCCAACCGTGACACCAGCATACACAGGAAGCACCTGACTCACCTTTTTGACAGGTTGAAGGAGGTTGGGACTCATGGTGAATCTGGCTAAGTGCCAGTTCAGCCTGGAAACTGTTGATTTCCTGGGACACCATATCACCCAAAGGTGGGGGGGGGGGGGGGCATACCACTGCTGGACAAGGTGGAAGCCATCCAATGTTTTCCTAGGCCAAGCACAATAAAGGGTCTACTAGAATTCCTATGGATGTGAACTTCTATCATCATTTCCGTCCAGAAGCGGCTACCCTCATGCAACCCCTATTCGACCTCATCAAACTCAGTGACAAGGCACTCCAGTGGTCACATGAAACCACTGAAGCATTCCAGGCAACCAAAGCAGCACTAGCGGAGGCCTCATCTTTGGCCCATCCAGACTCTTCTTCCCTCCTGGTCCTGACAACAGACACATCAGCGTGGTGCTGGAGCAGTGGGTCAATAAACAGTGGCACCCCCGTCTTTCTTCAACAAACATCTCCAGACACCAGAACTCAAATACAGCGAGTCACATCCTGGCAATACGATATTTCCGGTACATGTTAGAAGGAAGGGTTTTCATCGCCTACACAGACTACAAACCATTCACCCATGCACTCAGTAAGGTTTTGGACCCATGGTTAGCGAGACAATGACACCTCTCCTACATTTCCATGGAGATAATGGACATTTGCCACATTATAGACAAATCCAACATAGTGCCCAACACGCTGTCCAGACCGGCCATCGCCACTACCTCAGGAGGGCTCGATGTTGCTCAGCTAGCCTAAGACTAAGCAGAGGATACGGACATCCAGGCTTACCAGATCACCATCACCAGCCTAAAGGTTAGTAATTTCTGTCTTTCACCAGCGAGCCCGACTTTACTGTGTAACATGTCCACAGGTTTCCCCAGACCCATCCTACCCAAGGCCTGGCAACAACGGATGTTTGACCAAATACACGGTCTGTCACATCCTTCCATAAGGTCCACGGTCTGCCTGCTGTCTGACAAGTTCGTGGGGCATGGCCTCCGCCGCGATGTTACCCCGTGGGCTGACTTGTTTGGTCTGCCAAAGCACCAAAGTTCACAGACACACCAAGACCCTGCTCCAGGGCTTCAACCTGGCACAGCATTGTTGTTTTGACCATGTGCACATGGACATCATCGGCCCACTACCCATGAGCCAAGGTATATGGTATTTATTCACAGTAATCAACTGTTTTACCTGTTGGCTGAAAGCGATACCAGATACATGTTGATACATGCGACACAGAGACTTGTGCCAGAGCTTTCTTGTCCACTTGGGTCGCATGCTTTGGAGTCCTGACCCACATCACCTTGGACTGGGGGGCTCAGTTCATGTTCTTGCTCTGGGCCAACCAAGCCAAGTTCTGTGGCAGCCAGTTACACCACACCAAGCCTACCATCCTTAGGCAAATGGCCTCATCAAACCTTCCCACTGAAAGCTCGACTACAAGGCCCTAATTGGATGGATGAACTCCCATGCTGTCAGGAATTCACAGAGCACCAAAAGAAGACCTACCAGCATCGTCAGCCAAAATGGTGTATGACTCCCCATTTACCATCTCAGGGGACATTCACTTCAATCGTACTGGCCCACAACCAAGTGCTCTTGACATCCTCCAGCGATTGAGGGAACAAACGCGTGGACAGAAACCTCCACCACCTTCCTGACACGGGATCCATCCTGCAATGTCTCGGCAAACCTGCAGTCCACTGAATTCATTTTTGTGTGTAGAGAACAGCAAGGGACACCCCTACAATGCCCCTACATAGACCCATTCAAGGTGTTGCAGTGTGATGGTGTCATTTTCACCTTGGACATTGGCAGGAGGCAGGACAGGTTTACCATTGACCGCCTCAAGGAAACGCATCTGGACTCAAACCAGCCTGCCCCAGATCCCCAGGTCAGACACAGAAGCCACCTGCCCAAAGTCAGTACGGTAACTTGCTTAAAGGGTGGCAATGATTCGGGGGAGGGTGGGGGTGTGGTATAGTGGGCTGAGTGACCATGCGATTAGATGGGCTGAATCACCACCCCAGGTGGTGTAGATCCCCGTTCCCTTCCAAGGAGAAGCACATGGTTGACGACATGCATTGCCCAGGGGACAGTGCCTCATCTGTCTTGCATGCTGCTGGACGGGGAGTGATGCTGTAATGCGATGACATAACTTCCTAAGTCCAGCGCGCCCCTCACAGGAAGTGGGTGGTCTCGAGCAGACTGAGTAATTCAACATAAAGTTCAGTTACTGGTTCACCTCGTGCTGTGTGGATGTCTCTCATTTCGGCGGAGCTGCCATTAGCAGATGCTTCCAAAGTGAACCCTGTGACGCTATGTTGAAGGTCATTCATCATAGAGGCATCGAAACAGAGGGGAGAAAACAAGGATGGGAGAGGTTTAAAACCAGAGGGGTGGAAACAGAGGGGAATAATTAGAGGGGTGGAAACAGAAGGGCGAAAACACAACACATGGGTGTAAAGAGAGGGGTGGAAAAAGGGAGGAAACAAGTGGAAAACCTATAGAAACTGAAGGGTGAATCAAAGGGGTTAAAACAAGGGTGAAAAGAGGAGTGGAAACGGGAGTATTCAGAGGGGTTGAAACGGGTGGAAATGGAGGGTAATGGGTGGAAACAAAGGAATGCAAACAGGAGAACCAGAGGGTTGGAAACAGAAGGGAGGAATCTGAGGGGTGGAAACACAGAGAGTGGTGGAAATAATAGGGTGGAAACGTGGGTAATCAGATCTGTGGAAACTGGGGGGTGGAAACAGTGGGGAGTAATCTGATGTTTGGAAACGGGTGGAAACAGTGGGGTGGGAACAGGGTGGAATCAGGCGTGAAAACAGGTGGAATGTGAGGCGTGGAAATTGAAGGGTGGAATCAGAAGGAATCTGAGGGGTGGAAGCAGTGGGATGGAAACAGAGAAGTGGTGAAAGAACCACTTTTCCTTGCACCCAGAGCGTGAGCGTGGTGCCATGCTGAAGGTAAGAGGGGTCCCACTGCCACATGCTGAGACATTGGGCTGAGCGCTTGCTGAGCTGTCCGATGGACCTTGGAAATGGGTCAGGCGGAGCAGTGTATCCACGAGGGACATTGATCCCTTCCCACCCTGGGCCAGTAGAAAGGAAGTGAGGCGCAGAGAACAACCGGACGGTTGACTGCTACGCTGTGGGCGTCACCTGGGGCTGTATTGGAGACCGTGCAGAGCAGATGCATCTGGCTGGAGCCGATATGGGGAACGCGGACTGAGACTGGAGTTTTGTTTTCAGGAGGGAGGTCTGGAGCTGACGGAGACGTGACCGAGATCAAGAACACTGGGACACAACGGAAACTCCTTCCTTCACTCACGGTGTGTAAACCCCCGGGACATGGCATTTAGGGATGGGGAGGGGGTTCCAGGAACATGCGTGTCCCATTGGAGCTGGTGAGAATACTGTTCAGACCCGGTTGCAGCTCTCCGCTCTGAAGCGCTGAGCTCTCAGCTTAGTCAGCACTCCAGGACTTAACCAGGACTCCTGCCCCGGCATGTCCCAGGGCCCGGAGCCAACCTGTGGGGTGGGGCGGACGGCTTCTCCTGGTAGATAAACGGCTGTCAGAGGTTCGGCACTGGGTAGAGCATCGGGGGAGCGCGGCCGTGTAAGTGGCTGGGGGCGAAGGGAGGCGAGGTGAGGTAGGAGGTCGGCGTCGGAATTAACCGCGACGCGGGGAACTCCAGGTTGTTTGGTCCACTGTCGCCAGGGACCGAACTTCAGTCCGGTCCGAGTGGGGGACGCGGTGGTCGTGGATAATGGGCGGTGGGTATGTCACCCGCTCTGGGAACAGGACGGTGTTGGGGGGGGTTATGTCACCCGCTCTGGGAACAGGACGGTGTGGTGGGGGTATGTCACCCGCTCTGGGAACAGGACGGGGGGGGGGGGAAGTCACCCGCTCTGGGAACAGGACGGTGTGGTGGGGGTATGTCACCCGCTCTGGGAACAGGACGGGGGGGGGGGGGAAGTCACCCGCTCTGGGAACAGGACGGTGTGGTGGGGGTATGTCACCCGCTCTGGGAACAGGACGGGGGGGGGAAGTCACCCGCTCTGGGAACAGGACGGGGGGGGGGGGGGGAAGTCACCCGCTCTGGGAACAGGACGGTGTGGGGGGGGGGAAGTCACCCGCTCTGGGAACAGGACGGTGTGGGGGGGGGGGAAGTCACCCGCTCTGGGAACAGGACGGTGTGGGGAGGGTTATGTCACCCCCTCTGGGAACAGGACGGTGGGGGGGGTATGTCACCCGCTCTGGGAACAGGACGGGGGGGGGGTTATGTCACCCGCTCTGGGAACAGGACGGTGGAGGGAGGGTTATGTCACCCCCTCTGGGAACAGGACGGTGGGGGGGGGGTTATGTCAACCCCTCTGGGAACAGGACGGTGGGGGGGGTATGTCACCCGCTCTGGGAACAGGACGGTGTGGGGGGGGGGGTATGTCACCCGCTCTGGGAACAGGACGGGGGGGGGGGATTATGTCACCCGCTCTGGGAACAGGACGGTGGGGGGGGGATTATGTCACCCGCTCTGGGAACAGGACGGGGGGGGGGGATTATGTCACCCGCTCTGGGAACAGGACGGTGGGGGGGGGGATTATGTCACCCGCTCTGGGAACAGGACGGGGGGGGGGGGATTATGTCACCCGCTCTGGGAACAGGACGGTGGGGGGGGGGATTATGTCACCCGCTCTGGGAACAGGACGGTGGGGGGGGGGATTATGTCACCCGCTCTGGGAACAGGACGGGGGGGGGATTATGTCACCCGCTCTGGGAACAGGACGGTGGGGGGGGGGATTATGTCACCCGCTCTGGGAACAGGACGGTGGGGAGTTATGTCACCCGCTCTGGAACAGGACGGTGGGGAGTTATGTCACCCGCTCTGGAACAGGACGGTGTGGGGGGGGGGAAGTCACCCACTCTGTGAACAGGACGGTGGGGGGAGGGTTATGTCACCCCCTCTGGGAACAGGACGGTGGGGGGGGGGGTTATGTCAACCCCTCTGGGAACAGGACGGTGGGGGGGTATGTCACCCGCTCTGGGAACAGGACGGGGGGGGGGGGTTATGTCACCCGCTCTGGGAACAGGATGGTGGGGGGGGGTTATGTCACCCCCTCTGGGAACAGGACGGTGGGGGGGGGTTATGTCACCCGCTCTGGGAACAGGATGGTGGGGGGGGGTTATGTCACCCGCTCTGGGAACAGGACGGTGGGGAGTTATGTCACCCGCTCTGGAACAGGACGGTGTGGGGGGGGGGGAAGTCACCCGCTCTGGGAACAGGACGGTGTGGGGGGGGGGGGTATGTCACCCGCTCTGGGAACAGGACGGGGGGGGGGATTATGTCACCCGCTCTGGGAACAGGACGGTGGGGGGGGGATTATGTCACCCGCTCTGGGAACAGGACGGGGGGGGGGGATTATGTCACCCGCTCTGGGAACAGGACGGTGGGGGGGGGATTATGTCACCCGCTCTGGGAATAGGACGGGGGGGGGGGGATTATGTCACCCGCTCTGGGAACAGGACGGTGGGGGGGGGGGATTATGTCACCCGCTCTGGGAACAGGACGGTGGGGGGGGGATTATGTCACCCGCTCTGGGAACAGGACGGGGGGGGGGGATTATGTCACCCGCTCTGGGAACAGGACGGTGGGGGGGGGGATTATGTCACCCGCTCTGGGAACAGGACGGGGGGGGGGATTATGTCACCCGCTCTGGGAACAGGACGGTGGGGGGGGGGATTATGTCACCCGCTCTGGGAACAGGACGGGGGGGGGGGGATTATGTCACCCGCTCTGGGAACAGGACGGTGGGGAGTTATGTCACCCGCTCTGGAACAGGACGGTGGGGAGTTATGTCACCCGCTCTGGAACAGGACGGTGTGGGGGGGGGGAAGTCACCCACTCTGTGAACAGGACGGTGGGGGGAGGGTTATGTCACCCCCTCTGGGAACAGGACGGTGGGGGGGGGGTTATGTCAACCCCTCTGGGAACAGGACGGTGGGGGGGGTATGTCACCCGCTCTGGGAACAGGACGGGGGGGGGGGGTTATGTCACCCGCTCTGGGAACAGGATGGTGGGGGGGGGTTATGTCACCCCCTCTGGGAACAGGACGGTGGGGGGGGGTTATGTCACCCGCTCTGGGAACAGGATGGTGGGGGGGGGGTTATGTCACCCGCTCTGGGAACAGGACGGTGGGGAGTTATGTCACCCGCTCTGGAACAGGACGGTGTGGGGGGGGGGGAAGTCACCCGCTCTGGGAACAGGACGGTGTGGGGGGGGGGGGGTATGTCACCCGCTCTGGGAACAGGACGGGGGGGGGGATTATGTCACCCGCTCTGGGAACAGGACGGTGGGGGGGGGATTATGTCACCCGCTCTGGGAACAGGACGGGGGGGGGGATTATGTCACCCGCTCTGGGAACAGGACGGTGGGGGGGGGATTATGTCACCCGCTCTGGGAACAGGACGGGGGGGGGGATTATGTCACCCGCTCTGGGAACAGGACGGTGGGGGGGGGGATTATGTCACCCGCTCTGGGAACAGGACGGGGGGGGGATTATGTCACCCGCTCTGGGAACAGGACGGTGGGGGGGGGATTATGTCACCCGCTCTGGGAACAGGACGGGGGGGGGGATTATGTCACCCGCTCTGGGAACAGGACGGTGGGGGGGGGGATTATGTCACCCGCTCTGGGAACAGGACAGGGGGGTGGGGTTATAAGTGGTCAAACACACCCAGCCCTGGATCCAGATCAGTATAAACTGAATGGGTGAGAAGCAGGAAATGTCAGAAAGTCTCAGAACCCAAAGAACGGGGGAGGAATCCAGACCAACAAGAGGTGTTAATTGGACAAATGCTGGAGAAACTCCGCAGGTGAAACAGTGTCCTTTATGTAGCAAAGGTAAAAATATTAGAGGCCTTCATCAAGGTATGAGAAAATGCCAGCAGGCTTTGGAACAAAAAGGAGGGTGGAAAAGGCAGGCGATGATCGGTGGAGAAGGGAGGGAGGGGACAGCAGTGACTGGGGGAGGAGGGATGGCTGGGTGGGGAGGGGGAAGGGAGGAGAGAACTGGAAAGGGGATGGGAAAGAAAATGAGAGCAAGTTGATCAGAAAGCCGAGGTTAAAGTTGATGCCATGTGGCTGGAGAGGGCCCAGACAGAAAATAAGGTGTAGTTCTTCCAATCTACAGGTTGTTAGGGTGGGATAGTACATAAGGGCCAAGGACAGACGTGAGTGTGACTGAGAATTGAAATGGTTGGCTACTGGGAAGTGACTGTTGTGGTGGACAGAGTAGAGATGCTGAGTGAAGTGATCTCTCAATCTGCAACCAGTATCTCTGATGTAGAGAAGGCCACAAGGGGTGCATCAGATGCAGTAAATCAGCCCTGAAGTGTTGTTTACCCCTTATCATCTCCTGCCTTTCCCACCCCCCCCCCCTTCCCCCCATTCTTGTTCGGACACCTGTTGATATTTTCTCACACCTTGATGAAGAGCTCTAGCCGGAAACATCGGTTCTGTATTTTTACCTTTGCTACATAAAGGACACTGTTTGACCTGCTGAGTTTCTCCAGTATTTTGTGTTTTTACTTCAACTACAGTGACTGCAGATTTTCATGATTTAATTAGATATGATAATGGACCAAGTAAGAATTTATTATGTTTGTGCAAAAGATCAGGAATGGAGAGATAGTGATAGGGAAAGGCAACAGGGGTGGGGAGAGGGTTAATGAAAGCCAGAGAAGTCGATATTAATGCCATCTGCTTGGAGGGTCGAAAGATGAGGTGTTCTTCCTCCAATTTATGGGTGATCTCTGTTTCAGTGTGTTTTTAACTACAATCACAGGATCTGCAAACTTTCATGTGTCATTCAGATCTACCTCACTCACCTCCACCAAGAGCGGGCAGCCTCAATCCATGACCCACGTCGGGTGCCAAAACGTAGGAGGGCCACTAGTTCTGACAAAAAATTGTAATAGTCACCTCAGTGGGGCCCAAACATCTCAGAAAGTTCTGTCGAAGAGTCATTTCATATCCTTATAGAGCACCACAGCCCATCAAGCCTATAATTATTCTGCCTAATCCCACTGATCTGCACCCAAACTTGAGCCCTCCAGACTCCTCCCATCCACGTTCCTATCCAAATTTTTCTTTAAGGCCAAAATGGAGCTGTGTTCATCACTTCTGCTGGCACCTCATTCCGTACTCTCTGTGTGTAGATCCCCCCTAACATCCCCTTTAAATGTTTCACCTTTCATCCTTCACCCATATCCTCTAGTTCTCATCCAACCTCTGGAAAAAAGCCTGCTGGCATTTACTCTTATCTATACCCCTCATAATTTTATATAGCTCTATCAAATCTCCCCTTCATTCTCTGACATTCCAAGGAATAAAATCTTAACCTGTTTAACATTTCCCTGTAACTCAGTTCCTCAAGTCCTGGCAACATCCTTGTAAATCTTCTCTGCACTCTTTCAATCTTATTGATATCTTTCCAGTATTTAGGTGTCCAGAACTGGAGCATTTATTTTGGAATATAAACAGTTAACATTTTAGATGAAGGATCCCAAATTGATTCTCTTTGCACAAATGCTGTCTGACCTCCTGAGAACCCCCAGCCTTTTCTGTTTTTATTTTACATTTCCTGCATCTGCCATTTTACAAGCTTCAGTGGAAACATTATTCGGTGCTGCTGCCTTTCGATGTGGCTAGCCCAGGGGAATTTTCAGGGATGGGAGGGTGAAGAGAAAAGGGAATGCTGGTTCACCTCTGAACATAAGCTTTGTGATTGCAGATTCTGCACCAAGAGTCAGCAAAACACCTGAGAGTGGGATGGCATCTCCTGTGGTAAGCAACTGTGAGAGGTGTCCACGTACATACTCTCAGAGATGTGTTCTGGGCATTTAACCTCCATACCATTCACAAAGAGATGATTTGATAAATGTGATGAGAGTTGGGCTTGATGAATGAATCCTATTTCTATAGGTTACAGATGATGGAACCAGAAAAACAGAGGAGACAGAGGCTGGCGGAGAGACACCGAGCGATGGACAGAATGGAGATTTGGGGAGCAAAGAGAAGACTCTGGTGTTCTTTGACTTGGAAACGACAGGCCTAGGTAACAGATGTATGTTCAGATCTGTGAACCATTGAATCTGAGAGGTTACACCATAGGAGGAGATTAGTCAAAGAGGCCCATCAATTTTAATTTAATTTAGAGATACAGCATGGTAACAGGCCCTACTGGCCCACAAACCATTGCTGTCCAAATACACCAATGAAACTACAAACCCTGTACATTTGTGGAGGGTGGGAGGAAATCCATGTGGACACAGGGAGAGCATACAAACTCTTTACAGACAATGCCAGATTCGAACCTGTGTCACTTGCGCTGTAATAGTAATGCACTATGTGCTATACTAACTTTGTCGCCTTAGTTTATAGTATCATAGGGTTTCCACAGCAGGGAAACAGGCCCTCTGCTGCAATGTGTCCACACCAACCAAGGTAGTTCCATTTACTTGCATTCGATCCTTATGCCTCTATACCTTTCCTATCAATTTCCTCAGCTGCTTCCCCAGGACCCAGCACCTTATTTCCCCACTCATCCCTCTGGTCTCACTGAAGAGATTGATTTCAACTACACTAACCAGGGGTGGGGGGGGGGGGGGGTTTCCAGACCGTAACCAGTCACTGCGTTAAACAAAACCCTTTCTCACCACATCCTCATTCATTGACCAGAGAAGAGGCAATGCAGTTCTAGATTCTTTTATTATCATTTAATAGTACAGAACAGATAATTTTACACAAAATTGCCTTCTGCCTGCCATAAGGTAGACAAAGTCGCCATTTGGGTTGCCCAGCACCCCTTACAGTAAGAGAGAAAGAGAAGTAAAAGAGAGTCCTTTCACAATTACTGAGCATCCGTGGATTTGCCTCCAGTGCTCCTGCAGCCTCTGCAGTTGCACAGACTCCAGTTCAATCTTTGAGCAACCAAAGCTCCAGATCCAAATCTCCAACACAATCAGGAAGCCTGCAGAGACTGAGGCCCTTTGGGAGCCCTTCTTCCCTCAGCATCCTCGCAAATCTTGATTCTGCTACCTGGTTCCCATGAGCCAGTCCCAAGTAGCCCGCAGCCCGTGTGGGTCCCCCAACCACTTTGCCCACAGCCTGTGTGGGTCCCTCAGCCATTAAGCCCTTCACTGTTCCGCTGCCATGGTCACCTTCACTGTAGGGTCATTACCTCTGCTGCTCGTTTTCAACAAGGAGCGCTCTCTCCATTTCTGGTGTCTTGTGCTGGTTCACTGTTCCCCAAAGTCTGCAGCCCTGCATGGCTGCTGCCGAGCACAGACCTCCGTGTTTGCAGGATTTTACTGACAAACACTGTTGGCTTCTTTAACAGTCTGTTTAAAGCCTGCAAGGTGCCGCCTGCATTAGGACTGAGCGGTTGAAAAGTTCAGAGCAGTGCTCTCCACTCCCTGGGATCTGCACCTGCGACAGCACTGCCGTTTTGTCTCACTACTTCACCATCTTAAGAAAATGGTCAAAATAGAGAGACCCTTGAGAGCAATTATAGATAGCAATTTGTTGGACCTAAGAATATGTTCAGGGATGGGAATCAAGAATGAATAGGAACGATATTTGAATACATCAATTTCAGATGAAAATTGGGATAACATGCTTGATCTGATTAATAATACTTCATTCTGTGCACAACATTATTTATTGCAATTTAAAGTTGTACATGGAATACATTCATCCAAAGTTAGATTATCTCGTTTTTCTCCTAATGTTGATCCACTGTGTGACAAATGTAAAATTTTGAGGCGCCTCTGATTCATGTTTTGGGAGTGTCCTGAACTACAAGAATATTGGGAACAATTCCTTAAAATTCTATCACAGATTCTTAGGATTAAATTAGAACCGTGTCATTTTATTGCTTTGTTTGGTTATTCTCTAGAAAAGAGGATTTCCTTGAATTTAACTCAAAAAAGAAATAGCTTAACTTCACTAATGGCCTGATGAGCAATTTTGATAAGATGGATAAACAGCATTGCACCAACTCATATGCACTGGTTACAGGATGTTACGTCTTGTTTGAGTTTTAGAAAATTAGATGTAATGTTAAGAGATCAAGGTTGAATATGACAAGATATGGAGCCCATTCATGAAATTATTATCATAATTTGATTACATAGGCAGGGGTCCTCTGTTTGATGTCCAATAACTGATACTCGACTCTTAACAATTTATTTGCTGGTAACCGTGTTTAGTGGGAGAGATTAAATTAGTACTTTTTTAGTTTTCTTTTGTCTTATTTTTGTTTTTCTCTACACCTAGAAGAGATTGGTCTATTGACACAATCACAATGTATATCTCCGTATTAGAATACGAGGTGAAATTCTCAAAGGTTTTTCACTTTTTTCATGAATTATATATGACAATGTGTAATGGCCCACTCTCTCCGTATCTCACTCCCAGCCTCTCTCTCCGTATCTCACTCCCAGCCTCTCTCCATATCTAACTCCCTCTCTCTTCATACCTCACTCCCACTCTCTCTCCATCTATCACTCCCAGCCTCTCACTCCATATCTACTCTAATCCCATCCCAACCTGTTTGTGTGTCAGTCCCATTATAATCTCCTTCCAATTTATATGTTTCTCTTTGCCTTTCTTGCAGACCAGTGTTTCTCTGTTTCACTCGAATCCCACACCTCTCATCTCACTGCCAGCATTTTCTCTCACCAGTCTACCTGTCAGATCTACACATCTCTGACTTCTACCACTTGCCCAAGTTACCAGTGATAAAACTACTGAGAACTATTGGAATTATTATGACACATCCTCCATTTAGTTACGGAAGAGGTGTGTTCAGCTCAGAGCTTAGAGGAGGCTCTGATGCAGTTAAACTGTTAGTTTGATGGGAGGGCTGCACTATTCTCATGAATGGGGAGAGGGCTTTGCTTCCAGCCGCATCCAACAAGGAGAGCCATATGCCAGACACTATAAAATTGTACATCTACAGGAATGTGTTAACATCATATCTTCCAGAGAATAACTGTGATGCTGTGCAGCTGTCAGCAGTGAGCGGTGAGGAAATCTTTAACCACTACATCCTGCCGAGCAAGCCCATCTCAGAAGGTGCCTCCGCTGTGAACGGATTTCAGGTCATGAATGGGGTCCTGTACCTACGAGGAGAACCTCAGTCAGCCAGCAACATCCGGGACACCATGGAAGCTTTCCTCCAATTCCTGCAGTCCCTGGACGCTCCTTTGTTAGTAGGTCACAACATCTGGAAGTTTGATTGCCCTGTCCTTTTACGACTCTGGGATGAGCTCTCCATGAAAGATCAGTTTGTCAGTTGTATATCCGGGTTCCTGGATACTCTCTGGCTTGCCAAAGAAGTTGTTCCCAGGTCAAAGGTCAATAGTTACAGGCAAACCGAATTAGTGAAAGTGTTTCTTAATAAAGATTATAAAGCTCACAATGCTCTAGAGGATGCAAAGATCTTGCAAGAGCTGTACTCTGTCCTAAAGTTTACTCCAGAGCAAAAGAAGAGCAGTCAGTTTTCAATCTGTCAGCTTGAATGCCAAATGTCCCTGCTGCCCCTGCTCAAAGAAAAAATAATTTTCTCTCAATTAGCCGATAAGTTGGCGATGCAGAGCGTTCGACTCGAGCAGTTGCAGTCAGCGTACCAGGAAGGGGGCGATGCAGGGCTAAAGAACTTCTTTCACTCTCTGGGGCACAAAGAACCCAGTTATATCAGGCTCTCAAATTTCTTCAAGAAGTGAAAGGGGCAATTTGATTTATAAACAAAAAAAGGGAAAGATACAATGCTGGAGAAACTCAGCAGGTCACGCAGCATAGTTTATATAGCAAACGTAATGATGCATAACCAATCTTTTGGGCTTAGAACCATAGAACGCTACAGCACAGAAAACCGGCCTTTCAGCCCTTCTCGTCTGTGCCAACCATGATTCTGCTAGTCCCATTGACCTGCTCCCATTCCATAATCTTCCAGACCTCTCCCATCCATTGAGCCTTTCATCAAGGCTTGAGCAAAATGTAGGCAGTCACCCCAACAAAATGGTGGGGGGAGGGGGTGCGCAGGAGCACAACCCCACAGGTGGGAGGTAAAAGATGGATAAAGGAGGGAGGGCACAGCAGAAAACAGGGAGGGGGGGGATTTTATCGATCCTTTCAAGCTGACTGGTGTAACTCAACAACTAAGACTGCAACTCCTAAGTGTTGAGTTCATACATGTAGAGGTTGGAATTAGATTTGAACATTGTAATTGATGAACAAGGATGGGCAGATCTATGTAAGGATTATACGATTAATACTATTAACCTAAAGTATAGATTAGTTCAGTATAATTTTTTATATCAGTTATATCTTCCACCACAGAAATTGAATAGATTGAAATCAGATTTATCAGATCAATATTTTAGATGTGGCGAAGATGTAGGAACTTTTTTGCATTCAACTTGGTCTTGTCCTAAAGTAAGACCTTTTTGGGTGTGAATTTTTTGGAACAAGTCATAAGTGTTATATTTCTGCAAAATCCAGATTTATTTCTATTAGAAAGTATTGAAGGAACAAGGCCTAAATTAAGTTTGTCATTATATCAATTGAAATTGTTGAAGTTGCATTAGCAGAGACAAGGGAATATATCCCAGTTCCTTGGAAATCCAATAGATATCTGGTTCTAGCAAGGTGGAATGTAGAAATTCAAAGTCGTATTCCCTTGGAAAAATTGAGAAATAAATATGCAATGTTCTTGCAAATTTGGTGCCCATATACCCAAATATTAAGTTTAAATGTGTAAGATTGTCCTTCCTGTGCCTCTGGACCTGCAAGAATTTCCTCTGAATTGTATTAAAAATCTTTAAATATGTGTTAGACGATATCCCTCTGTGCAATCCTGAAAGTCTCTTTTCCTTTCTTTTATATGACCATATTGTATTTTTCATATTGATAACTGATGAAGGGGGTTTGGGGAGGCTTGGGGGGGGTTGTAATGGAGAAGCCATGGCCACCACATCGTGGTGCTGCTGCACTTCTATTCAGAGGACACATTTCATGCCAATCAAGGTCAGACTCACCCCAAGCCATCAAGGTGACCTTCGCGATTGACCCATCTAAATTACCAGGTGCTGGAATCCATGGAGCCTGCCTGGACTCAGCCCTGACCTTCACCCATTTGGCCCAGGTGAATCACCTCAGCTGACCCCTGCTGAACCCCTGCACTTGGCTTCGAGCCAATGGCCACAGCAGTCAACAGGGCCCTGCCTGCCCCCGAGTCATTGGTCCCCCAATACCTGCTGCAGGGTTATAAAGGATCATGTTCCCTTTTGTTGTCTCTTTTCGACCTCTTATGGCATGTGAGTATCACCTTTGCTCTGGGTTGGGGTGAGTCCTGAAGTTTGGTAGCTAGACCTGTGTCCGTACAGATCAAGGGGTAGGGGCATGTAGTATCACCTTGATTCTGACTGTTGATTGTATGTGTATTTGTGTCATTTCCCCAGTTCTGTCAGTTTTTCCCTCGTTATCTGAAGTGTATGTTCACCCCTTGTGCATTGTGTGTGTTTTGGTTAATTTAACATTTTGATCCTGTTGCTCCATCTGCATCCCCAAAATAAACTTGTGCTTTGTACCTCGATCTTGGTCTAGTTCTAAACCTGTGGGACCCACACCAACCCTTACAACAGGGGTAAATACCATCATGTATGGAAAAATTTTAAATAAAATATTCAAAAAACAATGAAGACTGCATATAGCTCTCAATCTGTACTGTCCTCTTCTTTTCAGCAGAAAAATGCTTTCCGCAGATATTTTTTACCTCCAGATCTCTGCATTGATGAAATACCTTTAATAATGGTGATGCAAATTTACTGCTTGTAAATGAAACAAATAATATTTAATAATTATGACATGAGCTTACTGACTCAACTACAACATGTGTGAGAGAAATAGGTCAGTTGTAATTTTTAAATTTTAAATTTAATTTTTTTTTAGATATATAGCACAGTAACAGGCCATTTCGGCCCACGAGTCCGTGCTACCCAATTTCCACCCCATTAGCCAACAACCCTGGTACATTTTGAATGGTGGGAGGAAACTGGATCCCCCAGGGAAACCCATGCAGACATGGGGAGAACATACAGACTCCTTACAGAAAGCACAGGATTCAAACCCTGGTCCGATCGCTGACACTGTAAAGGCATTGTGCTAACTGCTGCGCCAACCGTTCCATCCTAATCTGGACAAATATGCACTGGTGTGTTCCTGCTGAGGAGATGTTAACTGGGTTGTATCATGGTCAACTTTTGGAAGTGCTGAAATCCTATGGAACTCTTTCTATCGAGTGCTGAAGGTATGGACTCACTCTCGCAACTGTTCCACAAGCAGGAGAAAGTACACCAGCACCCCTACTTCCTCAGACAGCTGAGGAAATGTGGCAAGTCACTTGTGTCCCTTCACCACTTCTACAGATACATCCTGCCAGGGTCCATCGCTGCACAGGACAGGAACTGCTCCATCCAACATCCTCAAGTCTCTATTTATAACTCCCACTGCTTTGGAAAAGCAGCCAATGTAATTCAAGAGTCCCACACTGGTCACACCCGCTTTCCTCTCTCCTGTCAGGTAGAAGATACACAAATTTAAAACACCTTCCACCAGATTCAAGGATCACTTCTTTCTTGATGTTATTTGACCATGAAAAAATCCACCTTTTGTAAGATTATGTGGCCCTTGCACTGTTTAACCTGACCTTTAACACTATGCAAGGTACTTTTGTTTTATGTTGCACTACTCATTGTACTCAGGATAGGTTAACTTACCTGGATAGCATAGTTATTTACTATGTCTGTATACATAACAATTGACCATCCAATAATGACTAAAATGACAGAGGGACAACTTAGTCTAAGCTGCTGAATGCTTCCAACATTATCTTCTTTTGCTTCAGACAAAGGCGCACACTCAAAGCCTAAATTCCTTGCTGACATGGTCTCATGTACTGCCAGACTGAGCCCACCCATAAATTAGAGGAACAATTGGGCACCCTCCAAATGGATGGCATTAATATCGACTTCTCTAGCTTTTATTAAACCCCCACCCCACCCCCTGTCATCTCTCCATTCCTGGTCTTCTTTCACACATGCATGATAAATTTTACCTCGCCACTTATCACACCTTTTGTTGGTCTGGATTCCTCCCCCATTGTGTGAATTCTGAGTCTTTCTGATAGATCCGGTTTCTACCTTTTCTGATTTTTCCTTGAAGAAGGACTCAGACCCGAAACGTCGCCAATATATCTTTGACTCCAACAGACGCTGAAAAGACCAGCTGAGTTCCTCCAGCATTTTGGCAAGTTTGCCTAAATCACTAGCAAGGTGTCCCACCGGCACTACCTCTGGGATGTTGGTTAACATGTAGGAGGGGACCTTTCACTACCTTGGCCCTCTCTTTAGCCCTGATAAGCAGACATCCTTTCTGGGTGATCTCTGCAACTATATCCTGACCTGTGTACGTTTTGATTATGTTACATCTGTGGTTCCCAAACTTTTTTTGGCCCCTTGGCTTCCAGGCAACATCCCTGGCACCCTCCCACCTCCATAAACACACACACTTCTTTCTTGATATTAGGTCTACTGCAAATTTAAAACAACAACTAATCTAACACTATAAACAAGTGTATGTATTTCACAAATAAAACTGATACAAATTCATATTCCACACTATATTGCCCACACTTTCTTCTTTGCTGTGCTGTGGCTATATTTTATTCTGCAACTAAACGTTATTTGTAAAAATCATGGCAAACACAGCAAAATGCAGCAGAAAAAACATAATGCAATTGCTGGGAAAAGTACGTGACACATCAATACAAGTACGAATGTGAAACTAAAAAATCAAATACTTAAGAACTGCTTAATATTAGAAGTTACAGTTAGACATAAATACCTAACGAAAACTACGACATGTTGGCAACATAACATTGCCTTTATGTGCATAACATGTATATGTGCATTTATGAAGTACAAGTTAATGCTGCCTGATGTTACATATGTATAAATAAATGAATATATTGTGTGCCGCTACAAAGGAGAACAAAACAAAGCACTTCTTGCAAAATAACAAATGTAAATCACAGCAGAAAAACATAAGGAAATATCGTGGGGTCCCCCAATCATTACCTTTTATTATAATTTAAATGTACATTACAAGACTGAAGTTAACTTGCAATGCTTACAACCCTAAAACCTTGGCCCTTGCAGACGATGATCACCAGTCTCCGCGGCGTCTGCTGTCTGATCTGGCTGGCATGTGGAACATGTCCTGTCCAGACCACGTCACCAAGGTACAAACAAATGTTTGGACTGTCCCTTTTTTTCTCATCACCTTGGATCTTTCCACTGCCCCCAGTGGGGTGGCACCGTACCAAAAAGGGGGGGGGGGGGGGTAAGATGTGGGGAATAGTTGAGGGGGAACAGATCAAGAAAGCTGAGGAAGGTCATAACAGAGATGGTCAAGATGGGGTTGGGTAATAATGGGAATGGGGGGAATCAGGGAGAAGGAGGGTGGGTGAGTTTTCCATCAACACAGACTGCCAGCTAAATACCACACGCTGGAATATGGAAATGCAGAGTTGCATTGCCCTGGAGGAAAGAGGACACATTCCTGTTTCCCTCCTGTGACTTGTTATCCTCCCCTTGTGCATATAAGCTGGGTGTTCTCTTCCCTCTCTGTCACAGGTGGTCCAGACTTCTTCCCGAGTGTTAATCTACTTGCTCGTGTTTTTTGACCACCTGTGCACTGATCCCCAGTAAAGATTCTGATAATCGACCAACTGACCTGTCTCTGAGTTGTGCGTTTGGGTCTATTCTTCGTGAGCCTTGATCCCTAATAATTGTCCGGTCACTCTCCAACCAGACAGTATGAACATTGACTTCCCCAGTTTCAGTTCAACCCGCCCCCTTGTTCCCTGTCCTCACTTTCTCCAGCTCGCGCCCCCTTCCCTCTCCTTTCAGAGGGTATTTCTCCCCCATCACTTCTCAGCTTTTCTTCCCTCCCCCTGAGTTCATGCCCCTCCCCCTGCGTTCCTGCCCCCTCTCCCTGGGTTCCTGCCCCCCTCTGGGTTCCTGCCCCCCTCTGGGTTCCTGCCCCCCTCTGGGTTCCTGCCCCCCTCTGGGTTCCTGCCCCCCTCTGGGTTCCTGCCCCCCTCTGGGTTCCTGCCCCCCTCTGTTCCTGCCCCTCCCCCTGGGTTCCTGGCCCTCCCCCCTGGGTTCCTGCTCCTCCCCCTGCGTTCCTGCCCCCCCTGGGTTCCTGCCCCTCCCCCTGGGTTCCTGCCCCTCCCCCTGCGTTCCTGCCCCCTCTCCCTGGGTTCCTGCCCCCCCTCTGGGTTCCTGCCCCCCTCTGTTCCTGCCCCTCCCCCTGGGTACCTGGCCCTCCCCCCTGGGTTCCTGCCCCTCCCCCTGCGTTCCTGCGCCCCCCCCTGGGTTCCTGCCCCTCCCCCTGGGTTCCTGCCCCTCCCCCTGGGTTCCTGCCCCTCCCCCTGGGTTCCTGCCCCTCCCCCTGCGTTCCTGCCCCCTCTCCCTGTGTTCCTGCCCCCCCCTGGGTTCCTGCCCCTCCCCCTGCGTTCCTGCCCCCTCCCCCTGGGTTCCTGCCCCTCCCCCTGCGTTCCTGCCCCTCCCCCTGCGTTCCTGCCTCTCCCCCTGGGTTCCTGCCCCCGCCCCCTGGATTCCTGCCCCCCTCTGTGTTCCTGCCCCCTCCCCCTCCTTTTTATTCAAGCGCCTGGCTCATAGCTTGAAGAAGGGCTCACGCCCAAAACGTTTTGCTACTTCAAGATGCTGCGTGACCTGCTGAGTTACTCCAGCATGTTTGTGTGTTGTATCTTTAATGCGCTTTGACATGAACAGAATTGGTTAAATGCAGGGAGTTCACGGACCAGTTCGGCATTTCCAATTTGGATTCCCTTGGCTGAGTTTCTTTGGGCGTTTGGACCGTGAAGTCAGTTTCTGCTGAGAACAAATGGGACAAAAAGAGTACCTTCCCACACTTAAAAAAAGCCCAATCACTCTCTTTCAATTAGACGCCTCTGCCCCGCCTGCACCGTTGTCTTTCACTTTCGTTTCAGGAGTAAGGGGAGCGGGATCCAGGAAACGTGAGTAGCGGCGGCGGCTGGAAAAGGGATGACAGGAGGGAATGATGAAGGAGGGGGGGTGGGAAAGTGGGGTGGAAAGAGGATGGGGGGGAGTGAGATGGAAAGAGGATGGAGGGAGTGAGGTGGAAAGAGGATGGGGGGAGTGAGGTGGAAAGAGGATGGAGGGAGTGAGGTGGAAAGAGGATGGGGGAGTGAGGTGGAAAGAGGATGGGGGGAGTGGGGTGGAAAGAGGATGGAGGGGAGTGGGGTGGAAAGAGGATGGGGGAGCGGGGTGGAAAGAGGATGGGGGAGCGGGGTGGAAAGAGGATGGGGGAGCGGGGTGGAAAGAGGATGGGGGAGCGGGGTGGAAAGAGGATGGGGGGAGCG
This sequence comes from Narcine bancroftii, assembly GCF_036971445.1. Classification (NCBI taxonomy): domain Eukaryota; kingdom Metazoa; phylum Chordata; class Chondrichthyes; order Torpediniformes; family Narcinidae; genus Narcine; species Narcine bancroftii. Next base: position 173,186,328 of record NC_091472.1, on the reverse strand, counting down.
GGGTGGAAAGAGGATGGGGGAGCGGGGTGGAAAGAGGATGGGGGAGCGGGGTGGAAAGAGGATGGGGGAGCGGGGTGGAAAGAGGATGGGGGAGCGGGGTGGAAAGAGGATGGGGGAGCGGGGTGGAAAGAGGATGGGGGAGCGGGGTGGAAAGAGGATGGGGGAGCGGGGTGGAAAGAGGATGGGGGAGCGGGGTGGAAAGAGGATGGGGGGAGCGGGGTGGAAAGAGGATGGGGAGCGGGGTGGAAAGAGGATGGGGGGAGTGGGGTGGAAAGAGGATGGGGGGAGCGGGGTGGAAAGAGGATGGGGGGAGCGGGGTGGAAAGAGGATGGGGGGAGCGGGGTGGAAAGAGGATGGGGGAGCGGGGTGGAAAGAGGATGGGGGGAGCGGGGTGGAAAGAGGATGGGGGGAGCGGGGTGGAAAGAGGATGGGGGAGCGGGGTGGAAAGAGGATGGGGGGAGCGGGGTGGAAAGAGGATGGGGAGCGGGGTGGAAAGAGGATGGGGGGAGCGGGGTGGAAAGAGGATGGGGGGAGCGGGGTGGAAAGAGGATGGGGGAGCGGGGTGGAAAGAGGATGGGGGAGCGGGGTGGAAAGAGGATGGGGGGAGCGGGGTGGAAAGAGGATGGGGGGAGCGGGGTGGAAAGAGGATGGGGGGAGCGGGGTGGAAAGAGGATGGGGGAGCGGGGTGGAAAGAGGATGGGGGGAGCGGGGTGGAAAGAGGATGGGGGGAGCGGGGTGGAAAGAGGATGGGGGGAGTGGGGTGGAAAGAGGATGGGGGGAGCGGGGTGGAAAGAGGATGGGGGGAGTGGGGTGGAAAGAGGATGGGGGGAGTGGGGTGGAAAGAGGATGGGGGAGTGGGGTGGAAAGGAGATGGGGGAGTGGGGTGGAAAGAGGATGGGGAGTGTAGGGTGGAAAGAGGATGGGGAGTGTAGGGTGGAAAGAGGATGGGGAGTGTAGGGTGGAAAGAGGATGGGGGAGTGTAGGGTGGAAAGAGGATGGGGGAGTGGGGTGGAAAGAGGATGGGGGAGATCAAGCATGGTCTTGAATGCTTTTCCTGTGCTTGGAGAATAGCACAGCCAACTTCTGAATTTCTCACTTTTTGTTATGGAGTGGTAAAATGTGAACTCACTAAAGTAATATTTCTCTTTACCATCATATTTTATAGATTTCACAGTACTGGCATTCATGTTTCAACAGGCTTTGCTCCCTGTCTTACTCGTGACATAATAATCTCATCTTAGTAAACACAAATTCCTAAAAGCATTATTTCAAAATGTTTATCTGTTTGGAGCCTAATTTAAAAAACAAAATAATATTTGTCATATTCCAGTTATGGGAAAAAATGCAAATGTCATCCAAAATACTCTTGTGTACACTCAATTAAATAAATTTTTTGCTCTCAGGTCTCTAGGCTTAATGCTACTCTGCCTAATGGTTAATCTTCCACTTGGAGGGAGGGAGGAAGGGAGGGAAGAAAGGACAAGGTGGGTCCTTGACCCCCTCCAAGCAGAGCAGCTACCTCGGGATCTGCCGCAAGCTGGTGCCCACTGGTGTTAACGGGCTTTGAACTGCCACTGCCCTACGAGGTCGGACCTGCCAATGTGATGTCAAAAGGCGGACTTTTTATCGAGCCCAGAAACAAATTCGGGTTGTGTTGAGTTGTAGTGAGGAGAGGTGAGAATGCGAGGCATCACCACAGAGGCTGCCTGGCCTTGCTGGGGATCCTAACATTCTCTTCCAGCAAATAATAGTTGTCACAAACTAGAAGGGCCTTGAGGCTTATTTCTGTGCTGAACTGTTCTATGGTTCTACATGCATTTGCAATTTTTTTTTTCATTCCTTCTCTCCACCGTTATCTCTCCTTGCACATTTAATTTCAGACTTTTCCTTCACAACTGACTCAACCTGCAAATTTACCTTCAGGTTAATCTGTATGAGTGCTCCCAAGTCCCTTTTCATCTGGGAATTTTCAATTTTCTCTCCAATTTCTTCTACCAAAGTGCATGACCAGACATTTTCTAACATTGGGCAAAAAAGTGGCAGTACCATGCCAGAATCTATTGATTCTTGAAAGATCATTACCAATGCCTCCACAGTCTCTATCGCTACTTCTTTCAGAACCCAAGGGTTCAATCCATCCAGTCCAGATTTATCCACTCTCAGACTTGTCAGCTTTTTGAGCCTCTTCCCTCTGCACTCACTTCCCTGATATCCTTGGATATCTGACTCACTGCTAGTGTCTTCCACAGTGAAGACTGCTGCAAAATACTCATGGGTCCACTGTCAACTGCTTGTCTCCCATTATTATTTCTTCATTGACATTTTCAGGTTGTCCTATATCGACTCTCACCTCTCTTACTCTTTATATACTTGAAGCTTTTTGTATCTTCTTGTTCCAAGATGTCGCCTTATAGTGGAGACTCTTAACTTGCAGCTCTGATGGGAATTGCCAAATATTCTTGTTCAGAACTATTAAAAGTCAACCCCATAACCATGGAATCAAACTTATCTGTGAATAAGGATGGTAGCAGGCCTGGGATTTGGCAGAAATTGCAGTCTCTGTTGGAATGCGAGACCTTTAAACAGCTGAAGTTCAGGCAAGTTAAACATCATGCAAACTTTGCGGGAATCACAAAGAGCAGTCACCCAATCCATTTAAACATCACAGGAGATTTAAAAGGACATTGAACAAACCATTTCAACACCACAGGAGTTACCAGACACCAAAGGCCAATTAAAGATGATCCGTCCACGTGGACGCAAAGGGGGGGGGGTACAGGTTAAATTAAGACACCAGACCCTGAGGCTTCCATCCTCCTGGCTAATGTACAATCCTTGGAAAACAAACTCAACGAACTCTGAACCAGATGACATCAGGGAATGCTGTGTGATGTGCTTCACAAAAACATGGTTAAATGAGGGACATCTTGGACATGGCACTACAGCCCATGGACTACACCTTCCACCGTGTTGACACCAGCTTCAGGAAAAGCCAGGGGATGAGGCATTTTTGTCATTGTGGTGCACAAATAAGGTGGTTGTATTTCCGTCCTGCTTCCCCGACCTGGCACATCTGGCGATCAAGTGCCACCTACTTGCTGAGAGAGTTCACTGCCATCATGCTGGTTGCAGAGTACATTTCACCCCAGGCTAACGTCAGGATAGCACTGGAGGGACTGAGCACTGTAATTAGCAGCCATGATGTACCACATCCTGATGCCTTCCTGATTATTCAGGGGACTTCAATCAGGCCAACCTGAAGAAGACTTTAACGAACTACCAGCAACATGTCACATGCGAGACCAGAGGAGCCAACACACTCAACCACTGCTACATCACCATGAAGAATGCCTACTGAGCCATACCACAACTGCACTTGGGCAAGTCTCATCCCCTGGCTGTACTTCTACTCCTGGCGTACAAGCAGAGACCAGTAGTGAAGAGGGCGAAAGTATGGTCAAGGGAGGCAGAAGAACGTCTATAGAACTGCTTTGAATCGGTGGACTGGACCAGTCTCAAGAACTCATCCTTAGACTTGAATGAATAGGTAACGTGTCACCGACTTCATCAAGTCCTGTGTGGACAAGTGTGTGTCCATGCGCACATACCGGGTGTTCCCCAACAAGAAACTTTGGATGAATCAGCGGATTCGCAAATTGCTGAGGGCAAGATCATGGGCGTTAAAGCTGGGGATCCAGATCTCTACAAAAAGTCCAGGTATGACCTGCAGGGCTATTTCAACAACAAAGTGGCAATTTCAGAGGAAGCTAGAGACAGAGACACGCCAGCTTTGGCAGGATGTGCAGGCCAATATAGCCAACAAAGTGAGGGTGAAGCTGTGATGCTTCATTACCTCATGAGGTGAACACCCTCTATGTCTGCTTTGAGAAGGAGAACCCAACAGTGCCTTTGAGAATCCAGACAAAGGCTGAGAACCCTGTGATAACTGTGTCTAAGGATGATGTCAGAACATCATTCAAGAGGGAAAATCCTCGCAAGGCAACAGGTCTTGACGCCCAACCAATTTTCAATCTCTCACTGCTGCAGTCCAAGGTCCCCACCTGCTTCAAAAGGGCATCAATCATCCCGGTGCCCAAGAACAGTGTGAGCTACCTCATGACTATCGCCCAGTAGCACTCAAATCTACTGCAATAAAATGCTTTGAGAGATCGATCACGGCCAGAAAGAACACGTACCTAAGCAGAGGTCTGGACCCACTACAATTCACCTGTCGTTGCAATCATTCCACAGCAGACATAATATCACTGGCTCTTCACTCAGCTCTAGGTCACCTTGAATTGAAAACAGCAACTGATACATACGTCTGCTCTTCATCAACTATAGCACAGTTTACAACACCATTTTTCCCTCAATGCTGTTCAACAAGCACCAAACCCTGGGCTTTTGTACCCCAATCTGCAACTAGATCCTTGACTTCCTCATTGGAAGACCACAGTCAGTGCAGATTGGAAACAACGTCTTCTTGTCACTGTCGATCAACACAGGTGCTCCTTAAGGATGTGTCCTCCCCCTCTACTTCTCTTTTTCTTTAAAAAATTTTTTTTAACCCCTCTCTTTTTGTTTTTCCCCCCTTCTCCCTTACTTCCCTTTTCTTCCCTCCTTTAGTTCTTATACATTATTTTTACATCTTTATATGTAGTTTGTTGTCGTTCTTTGTTCTTGTTACATCTCTTCATCTCTCTTTCTGTCTTGCAAGCATTCTGCAAATTCTTGTGCTTTCTCGGGATCCGAGAAAAGTCTGTTTTGCTCCCCCGGGATAACTATTTTAAGCACCGCTGGAAATCTTAACATAAATTTATGGCCTTTTTTCCATAGGATCGATTTTGCTGCGTTAAACTCCTTACTCTTCTTTAGGAGTTCAAAATTTGTGTCTGGGTAGAAAATTTTTTTTGACCTTTGTACTCCAGTGGTTTTTTTGTCTTCTCTAATTTTATTCATTGTCTTCTCCAATATATTTTCTCTTGTCGTGTATCTCAGAAATTTTACTAAAATGGATCTTGGTTTTTGTTGTGACTATGGGTTCGGGGCTAATGTTCTGTGTGTCCTTTCTATTTCCATTCCTTCCTGTCATTCCCAGGACTTATGGGATCCATTCTTTTATAAATTCTTTCACATCTTTGCCTTCTTCATCTTCCTTAAGGCCCACTATCTTTATATTGTTTTGCCTACTATAGTTTTCCATTATATCCATCTTCTGAGCTAACAACTATATTTCTTTAACTTTTTTGTCACTTTCTTCCAATTTTCTTTCTAAGTTGTTCACTTCCATTTCTACCGCCATTACACGTTCTTCCACATTTTCTAATCCTTTCCCTACATCTGTTATGACCAGCTCTATTCTACTCACTTTTTCTTCTGCAGTTTTCATTTTTTCACTTCACTAAATTCTAGTGTCAACCATTTTTTTAATGCTTCATTTGTTCTTGAAATTTTTTTTATCTATGTACTGTCCATTCATTTTACCTCCTATTCCTCTGTGCAGAACTTGGTGTTCTTCTTCTGTGTCTGCTCTTGGGTTTACTATTTCTATTTCTCTTCCTTGTATCTTTGTCTCTTCTGTCTTTCTTGTTGAGCTGCTTGTCTCAGTTTGTTGGGCATTTTTTTTCATGGTTTCTTGATGTTGGTCCTCATCTGGGCTGGTTATCTGTTGTGTCTCCTGCTTCCATTTTTCTTTCTCACCCCACCCTTTCCCGTTGCTTTCTTTATCTTCCAGCTGGGAGCTCTGCTGTTCGTGCTGTGGATTTTTACTCCACAGCTGGTCCCCCCTCCCGTCGGTGTTCTCCTTGTCATGCGCAGTTGCGCACCTCTGTTTGGCTCAGTGAGCCAATTTTGCAGTCCCGTGGTCAGTGGATCACGACCCTGTGGGGTCTCCACTAACCTCGGGGAGCGGGCTCCTCTTTCCACGGCGGGTCCCTGCTTTTTTGTGCAGGTAAAGCCTTCACCTTTCTCTTCCGGCGTCTTTCCTTTTTTTTCCCATTATTTTTGGTTTTTCTTTCTTGGGTGCCATTTTCCCCACACTTTTATCTTTTATTTATTGTGTTTTGTGTATCTGGGGCTTTGCTTTTTCTTCACTTTTTTTCTTCTTTCTTGGAGGGGGTTGGGTGGGAGAGAATAACAGTCACTGCGAAATTAGTTGACACTTGTGAACGGGTTCGCAGTCCGAATGGAGAGGGGAGTTGTAGTTGCCCGGCAAGGGACAAGGGGCAACACAGAGATGGGGGGGGGGGGGAGACGAGACACTTGGTGTTAAAGGAATTTTAGATGTGGGAGTGGTTGAAGTATTTTATGTTTTAGAAGTGTTGTCTTACAGTGCATTCAAAAAAGAAAACAGAGATGAAAATGGGGAAAAGGGGAAAGGTGGTGGTGAGGAAGCGGAAATGAGGTGTAAACAGAGTATGAGATTGCCATGTTGAACTATATGACTATAAATATTAATGGAATACATAACCAAATCAAAAGGAAGAGGCTATTAAATTTACTGAAAAAAGAAAAAATAGATATAGCATTCGTGCAGGAAATGGATCTAACTGAAGTGGATCACAAGAAATTAAGGAGAGATTGGGTAGGGCACGTAACAGCAGCATCATATAACTCAAAAACCAGAGATGTAGCTATATTAATCAATAAAAATGTACCAATCAAAATAGAGGAGGAAATAATAGATCCAGCAGGGAGGAATGTAATGATAAAGTGTCAGATATATTCAGAATTTTGGAATTTGGTCAATATATATGCACCTAATGAAGAGGATCAAAAGTCTCAAATAATAATTACACAATAATAAATAACAATCAAATACAGTAAATTCCAATATTATGTAGATCTTACTTCATTCTTCATAGGCTAGAAGTTACCAGCACATACCCTTGAAAAGAGTGATCTTTACCACCACTCTGGACCAGTAAAGTCTGTAGCTGTGTAGTCAGCAAGGGGCAAGGTCCAAAAAAAGTCAGCCAGATTTTGGGTTTCTTCCACTATATCAGCATTATATAAAGATATTTGAATTCCACCAACAGATCTGCGGCCCTTTAATGATGTCATGTTATTCTTAGCTTTGTCAAGAAACTCTGTTTCAAGAACACAGTCTACATTTGCATTCCTATCGTGTATTGGAATATTTATTGTGTTTCTGCAGGTTGAAGCAGCCAAATGCACATAAAATCTATTTGATCCATCAATTTAATCATAAATCAGCTTTGATTTCACTGCACTGTTCTGGCCCATTGCTTCAGCAACCCCCAGAATTTTTGATCCATTGCAAGACCAATCCCATAATGTTAATACTGTTGGTTGCTGGAGTGTTGTACATAGAGCTGCAACTCCCTTGCACTTTCTAGTCAAAAATGGCTGGAGATTCTTTCAGTGTATATCCCAGAAGATCCTCTTTGATTATTACCACAGTCACCCCAGCACATCCAATTTTTCTCTGAGCTTCTTTGGGTGCATTAGCAGACCAGGCTCCAGTAACCACATAATCTGCTCTCCTCCCTTCTTGTAATCCCATAAGATTTATGGGATTTATGGGACTCAACTGTCCAGTTCCGCCTCTCTGGAGAAAGATCACTTTGCTGTTTTCAGGAAATTTTAATAGTTCTTGCAGGTCATTTTCTGCAGTGTTGACAATTTTGATTAAGTCTGTTGATCTGTGGCTCATTTCCAGAACACGAATTCCAAGCCCGCTGTAATCGAACGGCTCGTTCTGTGCTTCTGAATCCTGGTGAATAACCTCAACTTCTTTCTGAGGGTACTTAACAGGAAGGGTCTTTTTGTCTTGGATCACTCTTCCAAGCTCAAAAACTGACTGCAGTTGGGTGACTACTGCCTCAATTTGTCAATAAGATTCCCTTACTTTTGGAAGCTTGAGGTAGTGAGTGTTTTGTGTATCCTTATTTTCTCCAGAGGATGGATCAACCAAATGCTTTGTGTTCTGGTTCATGAGTTCATTGATAAATGGTGTAAAGCAGGGGTGTCAAACTCAAATTCACGGAGGGCCAAAATTAAAAACTTGGACTAAGTTGAGGGCCGAACTAAATATTTATTGAAAATTTTCAACAACATCTGCATGTTTTCTCTTCTCTCAACATATGTAATGTTAAACTTTTTCTTATTAAAATAAATGTTTAATAATAGTTTTGGATAAACTTTTTCCAGAAGCATTAACAAATGAGAAATAAAATATTCAATAAATAATATTTCTCTATAGAGGATTTGTCAAATGTTGCTAGTGTGCTGTCGAATAGTAAAATCTGAGGGCTATTGAGAATGTGGGAGAATAACATGATTCCTGAAACAATCAAATGGGTGACTGATTGTGGGCATGAACTCTAGCAGGGTTATTTGCCATGCCCTTTTTCCATTGGTACAGATATCCTTTGATTTACACACTTTTCAAGTTTTATGCCTAATGAGCTTGTATCCAGGTGCAGGACCATTTTTAACCAGGAATATATTTATCACTGTGACATGAAACGATTGGAAGATCGTTTTATCCTGAGATTAAAGTTCATAATACTTACTCAGGCCTGTGTGCGGGAGGGCGAGGTTTGTGGGCGATCGGGTTGGACAACGACAGTGCGGGGGCATCGGCTCTCGCTGCAGGGCGGCATCTCGGCGGATCGGCGGCCCCGTCACCATCGGCCTGTGGCAGGGAGGGGGAGTGGGCAATGGTCCTGGTGAGGTCAGGCCCCCCCTGAGTTTCTGCCGGACCCCCCTTGACCTGCTGAGTTTCTTCCGGACCCCCCTTGACCTGCTGAGTTTCTGCCGGACCCCCCTTGACCTGCTGAGTTTCTCCCAGACCCCCTTTGACCTGCTGAGTTTCTCCCAGACCCCCTTCCCTTGACCTTCTGAGTTTCTCCCGGACCCCTCCCCCCTTGCCCTGCTGAGTTTCTCTTGGACCCCCCCTTGACCTGCTGAGTTTCTCCCGGATCCCCCTTTGACCTGCTGAGTTTCTCCCGGATCCCCCTTTGACCTGCTGAGTTTCTCCCGGATCCCCCTTTGACCTGCTGAGTTTCTCCCGGATCCCCCTTTGACCTGCTGAGTTTCTCCCGGATCCCCCTTTGACCTGCTGAGTTTCTCCCGGATCCCCCTTTGACCTGCTGAGTTTCTCCTGGACCCCCTTGACTTGCTGAGTTTCTCCTGGACCTCCCTTGACCTGCTGAGTTTCTCCCGGACCCCCCTTGACCTGCTGAGTTTCTCCCGGACCCCCTTTTCTTTCCGTGCCTGTGTCCCAGGACCTTTCCAGGGTAGTCTCCGCGCTCAGGACCGCGCTGGGATCCCGGTCAGCGGTGGAGGAGCAGGTGAGCGCAGCTAATCCCGATCCAGCCCACGCCACTCCGAGATTGGCGGGGGGTTCCACCCTACCTGCCCGACCAGCCTCGCTCTCCACGTGTACTCCGGGCACCCGCCGCTGGTCCGGTGGGAAGGCGCACGGTGGCCGGCGCCCCCATCGCCTGGCGGGGAGCCCCAATCTTCCCTCCGGCGTCCCGACTCCATCTGCAGCTCCAAGAAACGCTGTGCCACTGGGGTTCCGGGCGCTGGAAAGCAGCTTTTGCTTCCCCTGTCACCGTCCAGGCCACGCTGTGGTGGGGGGGTGGGCGGGGGGACACGACAGTGTGTTTATAAAACCACCCACCACTACTTTTCAAGGACCAGAATTTTTCTCTCTCTCTCTCACCCTGGGACACAGCGGTTACTGTGCATGCGCTATATTGGCGCGGCGGCCAGCGGGCCACCTCTAATACATTTTTGATATGATCTTGCAGGCCAAATATAATTATATCGCAGGCCAAATTTGGCCCGCGGGCCAGAGTTTGACATGTGTGGTGTAAAGGGTGGCATCAGCCTGCACATGTCGAATAGAACAGCAAATAAAGTTTCCAAAGCTCTTTCACAATTCTCATTACCATTTTCACCCTTTAACCTTCTATGTTTCATTTGCACAAACCAGTTCGTGAGCATGCCCACAAATTTGACTAGTCTGGGCACCACAGTCACCATAGTCTGAGCTTGCATGCTTCCATTTCTGCATTTGAAAATTGCATTAGGAAATGTGTAAATGAACGCATCCATTTATTCATGATGTTGTCACTGTCGTCAACTGTACTCTCATTGAAAAGAAATCGAATACCCTCTTCATTCTGCAATCTCTAAATATTCTGAATAAGGAATCTGTATGCATTTTACCAAGGTAGGAAGACAACCTAGAGAACATCTTCTTTAAACCATAAATTCTGCTCTTTCCACAGGGGAATTAATAAGGTACAGCCTCAATGCATCTCATGTTTGCTCATTTTCTGACCATGGTTATTCTGCAGTAACAGGTAACCAACAGTTCGCATCAGCAAAATGGTGCAGTTGAGCAGATGCCACCGTTCCAAAGTTTGTGGGTTTGAAGCATTTGTCATTCTTAAAGTTTTCCATCTTATGAAGATCCTGAATCCAACACATCCATTCCTGTACTTCTTGTTTCTCAAATTGTTTGAACAACTCAGAAAATGATGTTTCAATCAAATTCATCTCCTTTCAGGCTTGCTGTTTTTCTTTTGTTATTTTCCCTAGCTCTGCCTTGGCCTTTTCATTCTTTTTGTCACAGGCCTCCATCATTTGGAAACCGATTTTAACACATTCATCAATAACCTTTTTCATCTCTGCACTCTATTCAAGGCTTTTCTCATGATTCTGTTTCAATTCCAAAGTTGTATCTTCCTGGACAGTGAGCTCTCGTTTTACAGCTCGCATTGCAGCATCCACATCTTTCTGGCTGAATTTTAAAACTTCCAACAATAGATACAAAACTGGCTATTGGGTCATTGAGAATAGGTTGTGCATCAGGGATTAAGGAAGCAACATCCACCATTTTGTGATCATTAGGATGAGGAAGAGCAGATCCTAATTCAAGATCCATAATGCTTCTAGTTGGAACTTCAAGATCAGACTTTGTGTCCAAGGGATTAACCAACACTTTCATAGGACTTTCCTTTGAAGGTAATCCAATGCAACAATGGCCATTGACTAATTTGGCAGATTTTGAGACTAAATCCAAGAACTGCATGGTCTTCTCTTGAACTATGGTTCCTGCAGACTTTTGCAAGCCCGACTCCTCTTCTGATTCTGTCACTGAAGCCCCAACTTTTCGCGCATGTGCAGTACACTTCTGGGTTCTTCCCCATCGCCATCTCTCTGCCACTGTAGTAGATGACCCCTCACAGCTTCACTCACCCAGGGAACAACTCGAATGCTAGTTCCCTGTTTCAAACTCAATGTAGGCCTCCAATCTCTTCTAGTCTTCATGTCGGGCTCCAGGTAAGGCTGCAACAGTTTTTTTCTTTGGAGGCATTTTTAAAGTATTATTTCAGTGTTTAAGTATACTTTAAAAAATTTAATTACTTTAAAACATTACTTATTTAATAATTTTTTTACTAGTTTTCCAGGAGGATCAGGTTCCTATGTCCTAATCCTACAGCATCACATGGCATCTCCCCCAAGAAGCTAGAGAGTTGTAGTGGATGATTGCTTCTCAGACTGGAGGGCTGCGACTAGTGGTATGCCTCAAGGCTTGGTACTGGATCCACTGTTGTTTGTCATCTATATCAGTGATCTGAAGATAATGTGCTAAATTGTATTAACAAGTTTGCAGATGATACAAAAATTGGAGGTGTAGTAGACAGTAGACTTTCAAAGTTTGAAGAGAGATCTAGACCAGCTATATAAAAAAAAAAGTGCTGCAAAGTGGCAGATGGAATTTAAAGCAGACAAATGTGAGGTGTTACAATTTGGAAGGACAAACCAAATGACTGGGCACTTTGGAGTGTAGTAGAACAGTAGGATCTGGGAACACGGAATCTTAATTCCCTGAAAGTGGCGTCACCGGCAGATTGATTCCTAAACTAAGTTTTTGGCACATTGGGCTTCATAAACCAAAAAATTAAAAAAAGGAGTTGGGATGTAATGGTGAAGTTGTATAAGACATTGGTGATGCCAGATTTGGGGTATTGTGTGCAATTTTGGTCACCTGACCCTGATTGAGAGGTATGGAAGAATATTAATAAGGTTGAAAGAGTGCAGAGATGTACAAGAATATTGCTGGGACTTGAAGAACTGAGTTACAGGGAAGGGTTCAACAATTAGGACTTTATTCCTCGGAGCTTAGAAGAGAAAGGGGAGATTTGATAGATGTATACAAAATTATATGGACATAGATCAAGTAAATGCAAGCGAGGTTTTTCCACTGAGGTTAGGTGAGTTTAAAAACTAGAGGACATGGGTTAAGGGTGAAAGGGAAAAAAGTATAAAGGGAATATAAGGGGGACCTTTTTCCACGCAAATTGTTGTGGGAGTGGGGAATGAGCTGCTAGCTGAAGTGGTAAATGCATGCTCAATTTTGACATCTAAGAAAAATTTGTACATGGATGGGAGAGGTATGGAAGGATATGATCCTCGTGCAGTTCAGTGGATTCTCTCTTCAGGTGCCTTGCTATTCGGCATGAGTGATCATGTCTCTCCATCCGTCACGATCTCTGACCCTCCGAATTGTAGTTGTTGCCTCCTCTGTTCTCCTTTGGTGAAGGCTCGACCTGTAGGCTATCAGATAGAAGGAGCACCTTACACCTCCATTTGCTGAGCGATTGTGCAGCATTGATACTGCAGCATGACAAGGCAGAATAATAGTTTGGCACAGGTTAGCATCTATCTTCTATGACCCCAATGAGTCTTGCGCTCTGTCTCTGGTGCAAGTTGTCCAACATACATTAAATAAGATGGTGACTAGATACAATGCTCATTGTGTGGTGCACCAATGCCCTGTACATTTGTTGCAAGATTTCAAGATTTTTTTTATTGTCACGTACTAAAACAGATGTAATATTGCACAAAGTTGCATTTAATCTGCTGTAAGGCAGGCAAAGAAATTGTCCCACACGCCTTATAATCAGAGAAAGAGAAGCAAAAGAGAGTCCCTTAGAGTCAGAGTGTCTGTAGATTCGCCTCCAGTGCCACCACAACCTCTGCAGCCACACAGACTTCAGTCCAAACCAGTGGTTTTCAAACTGCCCCCTCAAACTCACATTCTACCTTAAGTAATCCCTATGCCATAAGTGCTCTGTGATTAGTAAAGGATTGCTTAAGGTGGGATGTGAGTGGGAAGGGAAGATTGAGAAATACTGCTCTAGACCCAATTATTACTGCAATATTTTGCTTGAGAAAACATTGGCACATATCAAGTCAATTGGTTATGATTAAAACTGTGGTTTTCAAACCTTTTCTCTCCACTCACATACAACCCTAAGCAACCCCTTGCTAATCACAGAGCATTTATGGCATCGGGAATACTTAAGTGGAATGTGAGTTTAGAGGGGCAGTTTGAAGATCATTGGTCCAAACCATCAGCAACCCAAGCTTCAGATCCAAACCTCTGACACAATCAGGAAGTCTTCAGTGCCCAAGGCCTCTCGGGAGACTCTCTTGCCCTTGGCATCTTCCAGCATCCCTGTTCCTATACCTGAAACCCCTTCAGCTAGTCACAAGCCAGACTCCAGCAGTTCGATTCTGGTGTGAGTCCCTTGACAGCAGATTTCTCTGCTTTTAAACCATATTAGGTTATGATTCCAGTTAGGTCCTTAATTATTTGCTGCCTTCTCTGTCTTATGAAAGGACATCCTGATATCTCTCTTCAGCTACATTCTGCAGTCTCTCACTGTTTAAGCAGTACTCTGCTTTTCCCCTATTACCTACCGCAATGGATAACCTCACAATCTCCATCTTATACGCAATTGCCACAGTTTTGCCCACTCACAAAACTTCTCTGTCTCTTTGCAGATTCTTTGTGCTCTCACAACTTCCCACCTGTCTTTGCCAATAATACAGCATCTGGTTTCTTTGACTAACTAATTATATAGATTATATTTAGTTGCGACACCTCACTTGTTACAACTTGCTTACCTGAACATGACTCATTTTTTCCAACTCTTTGTTTTCAGTTCATCAATTCTCATTCCATCTTCATATATTAATCACAAATGCTCTTACTATGTGGATTAACTTGTACATTAATCCAAATATACTACGTCTACTGGTTCCCCTTTAACTTTTCTTTGAAATACTCAAAAAAACCGCTTAGTTTGTCAAATATGTCTTCCCTTTCCTGAAGCCATGTTGACCCTCCTTATTAAAATATTCTGTATTGGATCCTGTTATCACTTATTTGATCTCAGCCTTGTCCCAGTGACAAATTAAGGGCTACAATCCCTTGTTACTACTGGCTGCAAGGTGGACAGCAGTGTGGACAATTCTTCATGCATTGCTCTGTGGACACTCTGGGAGCCTAGAGACAACCCTTCTGTCCACACCATTACCAGACGTTCTGTGCTTCACCAACCAATGACAGCAAACCAGGTTGTTCAGGCAAGCTTGTACATAGCCAAAACAGAAAATGCTGGCGATATTCAGGCCAGGCAGCTTTTGTGGAAAGAGAACCAGAGATGATGCTTCAGGTCAAATATTCTTCTGTCAAAATTTGGAAATATCAGAATGTTTAAAAGGAACAGACATTGTTTACTTTAGATTTCCAAGATCTGCAGCAAATTTGCATTTTTGATTCATGTTGGATTCATCATTTCAGGGATGCCACTTAAATTTTAAATTTAGACATAAAGCATGAGCCTGTGCCGCCCAATTACATCTGATTAACCAACAACCTCTGTACGTCTTGAAGGGTGGGAGGAAACTGGATTGCCTGGAGGAAACCACGCAGACACGGGGAGAATATACAAACTCCTTAGAGACAGCAGGTCTCTGGCACTTTTACAGTGTGGCACTAACCATGCATCATCTTTGATGTTTTGCACCCCTCCCTCTCAGGCAGGAATTCCTCTCCTTTGTCTTTGTTACGATTGAAATGATGGCTATTTTTCTCTCTCTATAGTTACTCCCTGATTTGCTGAGTCTCTCCAGCATTTTCAGCTTTCATTTCAGATTGGCAGGGTGGGTAGTTCATTGTTCAATGAAAATAAATTTATTCTGATGGCCATTTCTTTGTTGCAGGTCATGGCCACTGAGCCGGGAACAAGTCTAATGGAATATTTTCATTGCGGACTCTGCAACAGTCCATTGACCAGTCCGAAGCTCCTCCAGTGTCTTCATACCTTCTGTGCAAGTTGCTTGGAGCGTGAGTTCAAAGAAAATGAGATCACGTGTCCCATCTGCGAAATGGTGACCATGGAAGGTTTCTCTTCCCTGCAGGACAATATATTTTTGTCAAATTTGCAAAACAGCTTGAGAAAGAGGCAGCACATCTTTGCAAATATGGAACTGTTCTGTGCCTTGTGTGAGGGAACCACTTCTGCAGAGTTCCTGTGTCTGGAGTGTGACAAGATGCTGTGTAACAAGTGCTTCCACGTGCATCAGATGCTCATGCCAGATCACAAGAAGAAAGAGCACGCCTTGAGCACTTTGAGGAAGTTGAATTCAGATGAATTCTTGAAGATTGTGAGAAGATCGAAAGACCTCTTCTGCAGCATACATGATGATCAAAAAATTAAGTAATGGTTATCCCGTGGACTGGCTTGCTTTTTACTTTCTTGTTTATGCTTTTGTTTTTCTCTCCACATCAATCTGTGTGTAGATTAGAAAATCAAAGGAGAGTTGAAAGGGCCCCAGCATTCAGGTGGAGAATGGAAAATGGTTGTGGTTCACAGATGGGGTGAAGGTCCATTGGAGTGACCTCCAGAAGGACATGATGGCTTTAAAAGTGGGTGGTAGACATGGGGAATGGTCAACCTAATGTGGAAAGGAAGGGGTGCTGGTTACTGCTTGGAGGTTTGCTATACGCTGCAACTCTGGGCCACCAGTGCAGTGTGTGGTACATTGAATATCCCATGCTGAGGCACGATATAGGTACGTGCAATGGGCTGCTGGAGGAGGTGGTAGAGGCAGGTACTACTGCAATGTTTTAAAAAATATTGAAGTAATACGTGAATAGGATGAGTTTAGAGGGATATGGACTAAACGCAGGTGTGGGTGGGAAATTTTGGTCGGCAGGAAAGTTTGGGCCAATTTCCACTCTATGTGATTCTGTGATACCCATGGTGGACTGCGTGTGGTTCACAATAAATGTATCCTATGTTGAGGTGCTATGCGTAACACACAGTGCATGGGGTATATCCTATATTGAGGGGCTGTGTGAGATATACAGTGTGTAGTACACAGTTTGTGAATCCTTTCACCTGGTAATGTGTGTGGTTCATGGTGTTAAGTACACAGTCTATATATATCTATACATCCTGTCAACTGGATATATACAAGGTACACAGTATGCAATATGTGTATCCAGTCAGCTGGGACTGTATGGTGCATAGTTTGTGGAATGAAGCATGTGGTACGCAGCACGTGGAACACAGTGTGAGGAATGCAGCGAGTGTGGTACACAGTTTGGAACGCAATGTGTGGTACACAACATGGAACACAGCATGAGGAATGCAGTGTGTGCTACGCAATGGGTGGTATGCTGTGTGTGGAACGCAGCATGTGCGCAGCCTTTGTGGAATGTAGCATATGGATGCAGGGTGTAAAAAGCAGAATGTATGCTACGCAGCATGTGGTACACTGCTTGAGTGGTACGTAGTTCATGGTTAGCTGCGTGTGGTACGTAGTGCATGGTATGCAGCATGTGGTACACAGCACATGGTATATAGGACGTGGTATATAGTATGTGGTATGCAGCATATGGAACACAGGTGTGGTATGCAGCGCATGTGGTATGCAGTGTGTGGAATGCAGCCTGTGTGCTATGCAGCGCGTTGTACATAGGATGTGGTATGCAGCATGTGGAAAGCAGCACGTGGAATGTCGGTATGGTGCGCAGCATGTGGAACGTAGTGTATGAAATGCAATGTGTAGTATATAGTGTGTGCATACTGTTAGCTGGGGTTGCACATTCAGATAAAACCGGTGACAATCCATGACTCCCAGATGAGAAGTAAATGCAAATAATGGGTACAATAGGACAGCGGTTAGGCTACTAATATCCAGAGTGCCGGACCCATCATTCCCTGTCCAGAATTACAATTCCACCAACAGCCAGATGAAATATAGCTTGGATTTATTTTATTATAATTGAATCCATCAATTTGTTATGATGTACACTGATACTCCTCAAGCTGGAAAACCCCACCTTGTAGACCCATAGATCACTACTGCTTTGAAAAAGGCCAATTTGGTCTGTAGATTATTATTCTGCCTTGTCTCAATGATCTGTCCGTAACCATATCCCTCCATACCCCTCCCATCCATGTACCTATCCAAATTTTTCTTAAATGTCAAAATGGATCCCGTATTCACCACTTCAGTTGACAGATCGTTCTCTCTGTGTGATGAAGTTCCCCCAAATATTCCCTTTAAACATTTCTTATTTCACTCTTAACCCATGTCCTCTTGTTCTTGTCTTACCCAATTTCAGTGGAAAAAGTCCACTTGCATTTGGTCTGTCTATACTTTTCATGATTTTGTAAACCTCTATCAAATCCAGGAAATAAAATTTTAACCTGTTTAACCTTTCCCTGCAACTCATTTCCTCAAGTCCTTGTAAATCTTCTCTGCACTCTTTCAATTGTAGTGGTATCTTTCCTGTTAGGTGACTAAAACTGTACACAAAACTCAAAATTTGGCCTCGCATTGTTATGTAACTTCATGATAGCATCTTAATTTCTATACTCAATACATTGATTTATGAAGGACAATATAACAAAGGCCCTCTTTATAACCCTATCTACCTGTGACTCCACTTTTAGGGAATTACAAATCTGTGTTCCAGATACCTCTGTTCTATTGTGCTCCTCATTGCCCTAGTGTTTACCATGTATGTACCATGTTGGTTTGTCCTTCCAAAGTGCAACACCTCATATTTGAATCTTCTTGATCAACTTCCCATGTGTGATCTTGTCAAAGGCCTTACTAAATTCTATGTAGAAAACAACCATGGCCTCAACTTTTCTAGTAACATAATTGAAAAACTCTGTAAGAATGGTTAAACATTACCTATCACACACAAAGCCATGTTGGCTCTCCAAATATTTGCCTATTTGATCTCTTAGAATACCTTACAATAGCTTACCCACCACTGACATCAAGCTCACCAGCCTGTAGGTTCAGAGCAGAAGAATATTGTCTGGCACCTCACCCGTGGCCAAGGACGTTTTAAATATATCTGTCCGGACCCCTGCAATTTCTACACTAGCATCCCTCAAAGGTCCAAGGGAATTCCTCGACAGGCCCTGGGTATTTATCCGCTCTTATTTGCCTTAAGCACCTCCTCCTCTTTAATCTGTGTAGGGTCCATGACCTTACTGCTTTCCCCAATTTTTAAAAATCTGTGTCAGTTTCTAGAGCATTGCTCTCCACTCTGGTCTTTGAAGGGACCAATTGTGTACCTTGCTATGTTTTTGCTCTTAACATGTCTGTCAAAGCCCTTAGGATTTTCCTTCAACTTGTCTGCCAAAGCAACCTCATGACTTTTAGCTCTGCTTATTTCCTTGCATTTTTTATACTCCTCAACAACCTTGTTTGTTCCTTGTTGCCTATTCCTGCTGTACACATTTTTCTTTATCAGATCGTCAATATGCCTTGAAAATCAAGGTTACCTGTGCCTGTTAACTTTGCCTTTAATCCTGATAGGAACATAACCCTGTCCTTATCCATGCTCTTTAGATCCTTTCTCATTTCCCCAAAATTTGCCTTTCTCCAATTATTCCTGATCTTAATCCTTATCTATCAATATCTTGTAAAACTGGCCAGCGCCATCATGGGCTTGAGGCTTCACTCTATTAAGAACATCTTAAAGAGGTGATGCCTCTGTCCTCAAGGACCCTCACCACCCAGGCCATGTCCTTTTTCTCACTGCTACCATTAGGAAGGAATGCAGGAGTCTGATGACACACTCACTCAATGTTCCAAAAACCGTTTCTTCCCCTGTGAACGGACAATGAACCTATGGACGCTTCCTTACTTTTTCTCTTTTTTGCATGAGTTATTTTTATTTGTATTCATGGAATTGTAATTTAGCACCTTTGTTTTGCACAGTACTGCTGCCACAAAACATCACATTTTGTGACACATGTTCATGACAATAAACCTGATTCTTGAAACTAATGGCATTATGATCACTAGACCCCAAGTGTTCCCCACAAACACTTACAGTCTGTCCCCTGTCCTTTTCTTTCCCTAATAGGAGATTCAGTATTGCAATTTATCAAGTTTATACCTCTATATATCTATAATGTATATTGATTTAGAAAACTTTCCTGAATACATTTGACAAACACTAACCCATCCAGCCCTTTAACAGTATGGGAATCCCAGTCAATATGTGATAAGTTAAAATCACCTAGTTACCTGTTATCTCTCTGTCCATTTTCTCCTCCATTTCTCACTGTTCTTTGATACACCTCCATTAATGTGGTGACCCCTTTCCCATTCTTCATTTCCACCTAAATAGCCTCAATTGATGAACCCTCTGATCTGTCCTGTGTGAGCACAACTGTGAAATTTTCCATGATAAGCAATGCCACTCCTCCCCCTTTCATCCCCTACCCCTCTATCGTACCTAAAATAGAAGCCTGGAACATTGAGCTGCCAGTCTTGGCCCACCTGCAACCAAGTTTCACTAATGACCCCAATGTCATAATTCCACATCCCAGGACCAGGCAAGATTTATCGAAGGCGACTGTGGGAAATGAAGGAGGAGATTGCTGAGCCACTGGAGATGATCTGTGCATTGGCACTGGGGACAGGAGAAGTACCACAGGATTGGAGGGTTACATAAGTTGTTTCTTTGCTCAAGAAAGAGAGTAGAGAGAAAACCCAGGAAATTATGGACCAATGAGTCTCAAGTCAGTGGTGGAGAAGCAGCTGGAGAAGATCCTGAGAGACAGGATTTACAAGCATTTAGAGAGGCATAAATAACAGGGTTATTTAGAGAGGATCTCATTGAAATATTTCAATGGGGATAATCAGTACGGCTTTGTCAAGGGAAGGTCATGCCTCATGAACCTGATTGAATTTTTTGAGGATGTAACAAAGCACCTTGATGAAGGTAGAGTGATAATGTACGTATAGATTTCAGTAAGGTATTTAATAAGGCTCCCCATGGAAGACTCATTCAGAAAGTAAAGAGACATGGAATCCATGAAGACCTTGCTTTGTGGATACAGAATTGGCTCATCCACAAAAGAAAGAGGGTGGTTGTAGTTTGTTCATGTTCTGCATGGAGGTCAGTGACCAGTGGTGTTGCGCAGAGATCTGTTTTGGGGCCCTCTTTCTTTGTGATTTTTACAAATGACCTGGACAAGGAAAGTGGAAAGATGGGTGAGTTAAGTTTACAGGTGATTCAAAGTTTGGTATTGGTGTGCATAGTCTGGAGGGTTGCCATGGCACATTGAGAGGACGCAGAACTGGGAGAATTGGCAGATGGAATTTAACTGAGAAAAGTGTAATTTATTTTGGTAGGTCAAATTTAAAGGCTGAATATGAAGTTAATGTGAGGACTCTGACCAATGTGGATGAACTGAGAGGACACTCAAAGCTGCTGCACAAGAAGGCGTATGGTGTATTTGCCTTCATTAATTGTGGGATCAAGTTCAAGAGCCATGAAATAATACTGCAGTGATATAAGACCTTAATTAGACCCACTTGGAATATTGTGTTCAGATCTGGTCACCTCATTACAGGAAGGATGTAGATGCTATAAAGAAGATAAATTGAATGAACTTGAAGCAATGAAGGGTGACCTCCTAGAGATGCCCAGGATGATGAGAGGTATTGATCGTATGGATGACCAGAAGTTTTTTCCTAGAGCTGAAATGACTAACACAAGGGAGCATTCTATTGGAATTCTTTGAAGAAGTGACATGAAGGCTGGCTAAGGAAGATGCAGTGGATGTTGTATTTGGATTTTCAAAAGGCCTTTGACAAGGTGCTTTACATGAGACTACTTAACAAGCCCATGGTATAAAAGGAAACATACTAGTGTGGGCAGAGCATTGGCTGATTGGCATGAAGCAGAGTTGGAATACAGGGATCATATTCTGGATGGCTGCCAGTTACACAGGGGTCAGTGTTGAGGCCTCTTCTTTTTATGTTGTGTATTGTATTATGGAACGAATGGCTTTGTGGCCAAGTTTGCAGATGATACGAAGGGAGATGGACAAGCAGGTAGGGTTGAGGAAATGGAGGCTGCAGAAGGACTTTGATGGATTACAATGGCAGAAAGTGTATGGTCATGCAATTTGGTAGAAAAAAATAAAAAATAAATGGACAGATGACTTTTTAAATGGGGAGAAAATTGAAAATACCAGATGCAAAGGGATGTGGGGGTCCTTGTGCAAGATAGCTTGAAGAATAGAATATAAGAACAGTGATGTAATGTTGGGGTGTTATAAGGCACTGGTGAGTCCTCACTTTGAGTATTGTGAACAATTTTGGGCTCCTCATTTAAGAAAGGATGTGCTGACAATGGAGAGGGATCAGAGGATGTTCACAAAGATGATTCCTGGAATGAAAGGATTATATGAGGAGCATTTGACAGCTCGTGGCCTGTACTTGTTGAAATTTAGGATAATTGGTGTTGGGATGTGGGGGAGAGGGGGGAGGATCTCATTGAAATATTTCAAATGTTGAAAGGCATGAACAGAGTAGATTTAGAAAGGTTGTTAAGGTTGTTTCCCAGTGGGAGAGTCTAGGACAAGAGGGCACAACTTCAGGATTGAAGAGCGTCCACTTAGAACAGAAATGTGGAGGAATTTCTTCACTACATGGTGGTAAATTTGTGGAATTTGTTGTCATAGGCAAGACATTGGGTGCATTTAGGGCAGAGATTGATAAATTCTTCATTAGGCAGGGCATCAAAGATTTGAGGAGAAAGCTGGGCAGTGGGACTGAGTGAGTAAATAGATCAACTCATGATTAAATGGCAGGGCCGACTCAATGAGCTGTACAGCCTATTTCTGCTCCTTTGTCTTATGGCCTAGCTTTGTGCTTGGAGTAAATACAATGGGGATCACACAGAAAGTGGTGAGTACATGGAAATGCACTGTCAGCACCAGTGATGGAGGCAGATACAATAAGATCTTTTTAAGGGACTATTGCATAAGTATGTGGAACTGAGAAAAATTGAGGATTTTGCAGTAAGAAAATTCTAGGCAGTTGTTGGAGTAGGTTATTAGGTTGACAGAAAGGCCTGTTCTGTGCTGTAGATTTCTATGGTGGATGTGTTATTGAGGGGAACGGCCACAGAGTGGGCGTACCCTACACTGACTGCTTGTTCCCTTTCCCTGTATGTCCTGCCTCCTCAGTGTGACTGCCTCCCTGTACCTCCTGTCTATCACCCCCTTCAGGCTCCTGAATGATTGAAATTCATCCAACTCCAGTTCCCTAATACTGTCAGTAAGATCACTGGTAGCTTCCTTGATCATCCATACTTTGAAAAAGGAGCATACTCCTGTCCTGGCTACCATTCCCGCTGCTCTCTCTGTGAAATAAGATCTGTGACCCCAGCTCCCATCTACTTGTACCTGGTCTCTGAGATTGCCGAGCAAGTCATCCTGTTGAGGGGACAATTAGGTTCAGGTTGGTTTTGCCATCCTTTATGTAAAATGTAAGACTGGGGTTTTATTTGTGGAACCAAGCCCTTTGGAGGGCTGGAAAGGCAGGCTTAGATGGGAGCTTTATGCCTTTATTTGACAGTATTTCTAACTGGACTTTGTGTACAGTCTATACTGCAGTGTTTGCTCGAAGTGGCTCTGTGTACTGTGTACGATTCTGGAACACAAGGAGCACAACTGCATTACCATACAAAAGCATATTGCCTTCCAGAAGAGTGAGCTGCAGAATACACTGGCTGCAATACACACGAACCAGGAAAACTTTCTGGGTTTGCAGAATAAGCTGGAACAACTCGAGGACACGGCGAACAGGGAGAAATTCAAGGTGGAGGATCTGATCAAAGCCCGAGTCACTGCTGCCCTGCACATGGTGAAGGAAGAGGAGAGCAGGCTGCTCAGAGAGCTGGAGGACCTTCACCACTCCAAAACCCAGAAAATCCAGGAGAGTTTGACCAAGACAGCAAATGTGATAAAGAGGATGAATGTGAGCAGTGATGTAGTGTCCCAGCTGCTGCGCTATGCCACGGATCAGGAAATCCTGAAGCTGCAGGCATTGATCAAATCAGGTCTTGACAAGCTTGGTGATGAAAAGCCAACACACATGCACATGGAGTACACAGTTATCGATTTCCAGCAGAGCTGTGTATTTCCAGAAAAGTTGCTGGGTAGATTGAAGATCACCAAATGTGAGTAATAATTATACTTTTGTGTATTGCACTATGACCCCAGGATCTGTAGACTTCCCTGTTCAATTGTAATGGTTGGGAACCCATGTTTCCTGGTTGAAACGGACAGTTGCCCTGAAGTCACTGTGGGCCGAGGACACTTGTTGAGACACCTGAGTTAGTCGGAGTTGCATGGTTGGCATAGCGGTTAGTGCAGAGCCTTTACATTGCCAGCAATTGGGACTGGGGTTTGAATCCCTCGCTGTCTTTCAGGAGCTTGTATGTTCTCCCTGGGGGCTCCAGTTTCCTCCTACCATTTGAAACGAATTGGGTGTCAATAGGGCATCACGGGCTGAAATGGTCTGTTACCGTGTGTTTGTCTAAATATGTGAGGGAGGCTTGGTCAGCAATGGCTGGTGGGCTGGCTCTTGCCCGTGCACTCCCAGCAGGTTGACCTGGGAGGTCTGCTGGCATGTACTGTGACTCCTTGTGATTTCCCAAAACTTGCACTCAGTGCCGATCCCCCAGTAAATTCCCAGGCTTTAAGCTTGGTGCTACTCCCACGAAATTCCTAGAGTTTGTGCTGGGAGCTGCTCCTCGTTAAATAAAAACAACATTGCATGGATGGGTGAGGAGAATAATTGTGTCTTGACATCAGGATGTGGAGATATTGGGACCTGTTATCCTTTTTTTCCTGTTGGCTTTGTACTTTTTGGTCAAGTGACCAACCCTGAGTACTGTTTTGATTGAATGAAATAAAAGTGCTGGTTACATAAATAATTTATTCAACAAAATTATTTTTTTCAGTGAAATCTGAGTCCACTTCTGATGGACAGTCGACTAGTTCCAGTATTGCTGCATGTGATAATAAGGTGAATATACGCAATTCTGTACCAGGACTTGAAACAGTTTTAACACGGAGTTCAGAATGCTCTGACAAAACGAGTCAGGAATGGATTGACAGATGATAGTCGTGGTTTCCACCTCTGTCGGAAACAACTGTGATTGGCCAACACTAGTGTAGATTTTGAGTAGCTAAAAATCAATCTTGCAGTTGGCTCTGTTTATCACTGTTCCCTGCCATTACTCCACTTTCCCCACTGTTAATCCCTTGTTATCTCTGTTACTCTTTCTCACCAAGACCCATGCAGTTCTCCTGTCTCTGTACCAACTCTATGCCATGGGATTGCTATGGTCTGGGTGCAGGTTAATTGGGCCAGGCAGAACAGTAGTTTGGCACAGACTAGATGCGAAGGGTTGTAGAGTTCAGTGAGCTGTGAGTTAGTTATTGTTCTGTCGAACTTTCAGTGCAGTTAGTTTAGATAGACCTCTTACCTGTTAGCTTTCTCTCCCTCTCTCCTCTCCTCTTCTGAAGGGCCCAGGCCAGAAACATTGGTTACCCTTTACTTTCTTCACATTGTGCGTAACCTGCTGAGTTTCTGTAGCTCATTGCATTTGACCACACCATCTGCAGATTTTCTCGTTTAACCCTTGTGAATCAATTGCTTTCTTAAAACTTCAATTGCATTTGACTTAAGACAGAATCTTTCAGATAGAACAAGAGGGGTAGTGCAGAGGGTGAGTCTGTGGTCCTGGCCCCGAGGACCTTTGGTGTTTCCTAAGATGAACTAGGTTTGTGTTCTGCTGGTAACACCAGACACCTCAAACAATTGTTTGCTTCACAGGATGTGATCGAGACTTCAAAGTGTGATTTCAACAAAAGGAAATGTTCCATAGCTGAGGAAGCACAAACTTCCAAAAAACAGTGCCTGAACAAGGAGCCAAACACCAATGCCAAGGAAGTGTCCAATGCTAGCCAGAGCACTTCTCCTTACACAGAAAGTATCACGATCCTCACCGAGTCTGACAGCGAGGAACAGAGCACCGTGGGTAAACTTGCATTCTATATATTTTCACCTCCATTTGACATTGTAAGTAAATCCATTCCACACTTTCTACAGACATTACACTAAATTTTTTCATTCCTCCAAAAGGAATGGGCATACATTTCCACACTAGCTTCTGACAGTGGAATGCTCCCAAGTGTTGTGAACCTGGTAAATTAGCTTTGAGAAGCCAATTTCATGAGTAAGATTTCATAAAGAACAAGCAAAATAAAAAATGAGTGGGTTTCTATTTCCTTACAATGGATGAAGCTATTGAGTTTATGCAACCCCCTCTGTCCCATACTCCCATCTAATTCCTTGTAACCTGATCTCTTTCTCACCTGTTCAACAACTCCCCACATGCACACTGGATGCAACTTACAGCACCCAATGGACTGATCAAAGCATGCCTTGGAACACCTAGGGGAAAGCAATGTGGTTATGAGAATTCCATTTGGGTAGCACAGGAGGATTGGACCGGAGGATCAAGCCAGGGTATCACTGTGTCAGCTCACTGCTTTAGCTGGTGTGCTGGTTTGTGGCAAGATGCTGGTTCAGGACGTGGGAGAAACTGGTGTGGGTGAAGCCCTCATCCAATCCGTCTGATGTTGCATTGTGTGATGAACTGAAGTGTCAGCCTGCAGTGTGGTCTGAGGTCACAACTTCCTGACTCCGGCACATCTTCATCAATGAGCAAAGCTGGTTCCACTCTCACCTGAGAATGGGAAGTTTATGGGCTCAGACTCTCTGGGATTTGAGGATATAACCTGCCACAGTCACTGAGCAAGTGTGGTCTCAGATCTTGGATGGATTGGTCTGAAGCTAACGCATGGGAGCTGTTTGATGGAGAGCAGGGATTGCATCCATATCAATGCGCTTTCTCAGGAAAACTAGCAATAATGTGTTTTCTGACATTCAGCTCATTCTAGGAACCATGCAGGTTGCTAATTGATTGTTATGTATGTGTTATAAACACAGTTTGATTCTGATCTTTCCTCTCCTTTTCTGCAGTGGAACTGATACAAATAGATCCTGAAGATTCCAACTGAGATTTGGCCGAAGGTCTGTTCATACTGGATCAGAAATCCCCAGGAGCAGCATTACTACTTTGGTTAACGTTAGCTGATGTTGACTGTTTGACAAGGTGATGGAAGCAGGGTCAAAGATGATGTTCAAATGAGAACCTGTCTATTTTTCTCAATGGGGAATGTTCGCAAGGGCTGAACTAATTTGATTGATTCCTGACAGCTGGTGAAAGTTTAAAGGGGTTGTTCAGAGCTATTTGGCTGCTGTTTCTAGGACACTGCTTGCAATTTGTTACCAAATATTTCAGGCAAAGAGAACGACACCCTCTGGCTTTCAGAATGAGAGAAATGAGCAAGATGTGTCCAATAGCATTGTGCAAATTTTGCCGAATAGCACTCATAAACCTGGACCATTGATTTGATATCCTGAATTCCATCCCACCTTGTCTGGGAATTAAAATTCAAACAATTAAATAAATGTTGGATTTGAACAACAACGTAAGGATATACAGTGAAATCCCCATTATCCGGCACCCACAGGGATTGTGGATGCTGGAAATGCAAATTTTCTGCTCGACTGAGATTCACTCTTCCAATGCAGACTAATTCACCTGCACTAAGAATACACTGTTAAAAAGACAAAAGACACTGCAAAATGTAAAGTCATGTGAAAAAAAAAAATCAATATTGTTGTCTTTAATTAAAGTTCACTTTAATCAAGTAATTCCTGTAACTTACAAAATTTAAATTCAAATCCTGGTTGTTGGTGCTGTAACAGGGTTGCGCTCTTAAACCCCTCCCCCAAGTTTACAGATAAAGCCTTACTAATATACCTAACATTATAAAAATCAGGGATAGGGAGACACTTCGAGAGAGTCACCCCAGCAGCGAATGGCATCAGCCGGCTTTTCATCCTAGTGTCCTCGGCACAACCTGGTTCACCTCCACACAAGTGTCCTGGTCAGGCCCTCGGTATGACCCAACTCACTTCCATGCAAGCATCCTGGTCGAGCCCTTGAAACACCTTGCTTGCGCTGACAACTCAACTCACCTCCACGCAAGTGGCATCAGTGAAAAGAATGAGCATGCATTGAGGGGCATTGCTAGTTCAGGGGGAAAACCTGCTCGTATCCAACTAAGTGCTCCCCCATGGGGTCCATCTGGCCCAGTCTTATTTATTCGAATCTTTTATTTATTTATTTCCTCGTTTTTTTTTTAAAAAGGCAGTTATTTTCAGTTTTCAGTTGCTTGATTGGGGATTTTACTGTAACAAAACTCCTATCAATTTACTGCATTGATATTAAAATTCCATATGGTCACAAATGCTCTTCAACTAAACACGGCTCCAGCTCCCACCAATGACAGTGTCGCTTAATTGTTCTCTAGGGCTATAGAGGTTAACAGCACAAAGCAGACTCTTTGGTCCAACTCATCCATGAAAACCAAGGTGGCATTCAGGACAACTGCTGTTTTGTCTAAGTGTCTTTTGAACGTAAAATTGTACCTACTTATACAACTTTCTCTGGCATCTCATTCCAGATAGGACCAGCCTCTCAATGAAAAAGGTATCTCCCAGGTCCCTCTTAATTCTCTCCCCTTGAATCCAAGCCCTCTAGTTTTAGTATTGTCAACTCTGAGAAAAAAAGATGAGCAATCACTGTATCCAAGCCCCTCATGATTTCACATACCTCCCCCCATGCTCCAAAGAAGAAAGACAGCCTCTCCTTATAAATCAAGCTCTTAATTCCTAGTAGCATCTTGGCAGATCTCTTCTGTATCTTTTTCAACTTAGTGACATTGTCCTATTGCCGGACGATCTGAACTGCATACATGCATAAGTGTAGTTCCACCAATACCTTGTACAGCTGTTAAATTATGTCCTGACTTTTGTACTAAGTAAACAGAACATATCAGATACCTTCTTCACCACCCTGATCATCTGAGTTTCCACTTTCAGGGATCTATGTTTCTGTTCCCCTAGGTTGCTGCCTTCCATAACTCTCCAGGGTCCTCTCCCATACACCGTGTAAATTCTGCCTGAGTTTGACATCTAAAGTGAAAAATCTCACCAATTCCATTGGCCACTCCTTGGCCCACCTTCACAAATGATCTAGACCCAATTACAGATGTATATCTCTCCTTTCCTCACTGACCAATATACCACTCTACTCACTGACCAATGGTCATTGGCCTTAAATCAGAGATGCGACCCTCCTCTACCCTCTGATTCCTTCCTCCAATCGAATTATTTTTGAAAATTTTATTTAATTATTTGTCTCATTACAGAAAAAAAAATGAATAAAACATTAATCAGATGTCCATATCCAATGATACAAAAAACTTTTATATTTTTCTCCTCATCGACCCTCCCACCAAAAAGAAAAGAAACACCTACCATTTAATATACAATAATATTAGCATAAACAATTATTAATTGTTATTAAAATTACTGATTAAGAGGAGTGGATAAGGTAGAAGAGGTGGATGGAAAATTTTTCATAAAATCCATATATGGTTTCCAAATACTATAAAAATTTTTCACTCTATTCTTTAAATTATATATAATTTTTTCCAAAGGTATACAATTTCACATCTCATTATACCATCTACTTAACACTTCTCTATCGTCTTTCCATGATATTGCTATACATTTCTTTGCAGTTGCTATTGCAATACATAAACATTTTTCTTGATACTTGTCCAATTTCAATTTTGTATCCTTTTCATATATATCCCCAAGTAAAAATATTCTTGGATCCTTTGGTATCTATCTTCATAATTTTTCCTAATAATAAACTCAGTTCATTCCAAAACTTTTTCATAGGACCACACCAAAATGCAAAAATATCCCTATTTCTTTCACACATTGAAAACATTTATTTGAATAATTAGAATTATATGGAGTATAATTAAATTGATGAAGAAAATTATATGCAACCATTTGATATCTAACATTTACTGTATTCATAACACTTTCATAACATAATTTTGACCAAATCTCCTCCTGAATGTGAATATTTCAATCTTTGATTTATATAAATCTTTTTTCTTTGTCATCTCTTGTAATATATTCATAATAAATTTTTTTAACAGCAAATGTATCTGTTATATCTTCAAATTGACTTTATTTAGGGAGTCTCAAATCTACTCTCAGTCTCTTTTTCAAAAAATAATTGATAATATGCAAAAATCATATTATTATATGCATATCATATTAATCTTTTAATTGATCAAAAGTTAATAAAAATATCCTAAAAATAATCTTTTATTCTCTGTATACCTTTACTATACCAATTGTCAAATAAAGAGTTATTCAAAGTTAAAGGAAGATGTTGATTTTGTTTTAACAACATTTTTGGTAATTGATAATTTTTAATTCCTCTCTCAATATGAATTCTATTCCATATTTTTAATATATGCTTTAACACTGAAAAACCTTTAATTACTTTAAACAACTCACTATTACACTTATACAAAATTATCTCCAGAATAGTTTCACCAATTTTATTCATTTCTATTTGAATCCAAGCTGGTTTTTCATCCCGTTGATAACAGGAGGACAAAAATCTTAATTGAGCTGCTTTCAAATAATTCTTAAAAGTTGGTAGTCTTAGTCCACCCTGATCAAATTTCCACATTAATTTTTCTAAACCAATTCTTGATATCTTCCCAAAAAATCCACGTTTTTATTTTATTCAAATTTTGAAAAAAAAAAGAATTCTGGTACATGGATGGGCAATGATTGAAATAAATATTGCATTCTTGGAAAAATTATTTCTTCTTTGGCTTGGCTTCGCGGACGAAGATTTATGGAGGGGGTAAAAAGTCCACGTCAGCTGCAGGCTCGTTTGTGGCTGACCAGTCCGATGCGGGACAGGCAGACACGATTGCAGCGGTTGCAAGGGAAAATTGGTTGGTTGGGGTTGGGTGTTGGGTTTTTCCTCCTTTGCCTTTTGTCAGTGAGGTGGGCTCTGCGGTCTTCTTCAAAGGAGGCTGCTGCCCGCCAAACTGTGAGGCGCCAAGATGCACGGTTTGAGGCGTTATCAGCCCACTGGCGGTGGTAAAAGTTGGTAGTCTTAGTCCACCCTGATCAAATTTCCACATTAATTTTTCTAAACCAATTCTTGATATCTTCCCAAAAAATCCACGTTTTTATTTTATTCAAATTTTGAAAAAAAAAGAATTCTGGTACATGGATGGGCAATGATTGAAATAAATATTGCATTCTTGGAAAAATTATAATTTTAATACAATTCACGCATCCTATTAATGTTATTGGTTAATCTTTCCATCTTTTCAAATGCTCTTCCAATTTTTTTTAGCAATGGTACATAATTTAACTTAAACAAATTACTTGTATTTCGTTTCATTTTTCCATTTAAATTTTGTCAGTCTTTTACATTGAGAGTAATCCATATCCACCATGAGCATTACTTCACTTTTATCAACATTGACTTTATAACCCGATAGTAACCCATATTCTTTTAATCTCTCATTCAACTTATTTAAAGATATTTCTGGTCTCGTTAAATATCATCAGCAAATAACAAGAATGACGACAATCTTCATATAAACAAGAAAAATAAAGTATAAGTAAGAACTAAGAAGGGGAAGAAAGGAAGTAAGGGGGAATTAAGAGGGTGAGCTTTGTTACATGTGAAGATAAAAGTCTTCTGGAGGGGGCTGGGTGGGAGAGAATAACAGTCACTGTGAAATCAGTTGACGCTTGCGAGCGGGTTCGCAATCCAAATGGAGAGGGGAGTTGTGGTTGCCCGACAAGGGGTAACTCAGAGAGGGAGGGGGGACATTTGGGGTTAAGGGAATTTTAGATGTGGGAATAGTGGAAATATATTATGTTTTAAAAGTTGTCTTACAGTGTGTTCAAAAAAGGAAAATCGAAATGGATAAGGCGGAAAGGTGGTGATGAGGAAGCGGAAATGAGAGGTAAACAAAGTATGAAATGGCCATGTTGAACTATATGACTATAAATATTAACAGAATACATAACCAAATCAAAAGGAAGAGGCTGTTAAATTTACTGAAGAAAGAAAAAAAATTGATATAGCATTCGTGCAGGAAACACATCTAACTGAAGTGGAACACAAGAAATTAAGGAGAGACTGGGTAGGGCACGTAACGGCAGCATCATATAATTCAAAAGCCAGAGGAGTAGCTATATTAATCAATAAAAATGTACCAATCAAAATAGAGGAGGAAATAATAGATCCAGCAGGGAGGTATGTAATGATAAAGTGTCAGATATAATCAGAATTTTGGAATTTGCTCAATGTATATGCACCTAATGAAGAGAATCAAAAGTTTATGCAAGATATTTTTTGAAGATTGTAGATACACAGGGGAGTATACTGATAGGAGGGGACTTTAATCTTAATTTGGACTCAAAGATAGATAAAACTGGAAAAAAGACTAGCTCAAAGAACAAAGTAACCAAATTTATGGTTAAATCAATGCAGGAAATGCAACTTTTATATTTATGGAGGAGACAACACCCAAAGGAGAAGGAATACTCATATTATTCAGGTAGACATAAAACATACTCAAGGATAGACCTATTCCTGTTGTCAGCCCACATCCAAGGCCGAGTTAGGAAAATGGAATATAAAGCTAGATTGTTATCGGATCACTCACCCCTGTTATTGGCAATAGAGCTGGAGGACATCCCACCGAGAACGTATAGATGGAGATTAAACTCCATGCTACTTAAAAGACAGGATTTTAGAGAATTCATTGAGCACCAAATTAAAATGTACTTTGAAATAAATACAGAATCAGTGAAAGATAAATTTATACTATGGGATGAAATGAAAGCGTTTATCAGAGGGCAGATAATAAGTTATGTAACTAAGATGAAGAAGGACTACAATCGGGAAATAGAACAGCTGGAAAGGGAAATAGCAAGTACAGAAAATGAATTAGCAAAAAGGGAAGATACAACAAAAAGAGAATTGGCAGACAAAAAAATAAAATATGAAACATTACAAACATACAAGGTGGAGAAGAACACAATGAAAACAAAACAGAAGTATTATGAGCTAGGAGAAAAAACGCACAAAATACTAGCTTGGCAGCTTAAGACAGAACAAATTAAAAGAACGGTATTGGCATCAAGGAAAAAGAAATTACATATAACCCAACGGAGATCAATGAAAGCTTCAAGGAATTCTACGAGCAACTATATCGAACTGAGAACGAAGGAAAAGAAGACAAAATAGATGAGTTTCTAGCTAAAATTGAACTACTGAAATTTCAAGAGGAGGAGCAAAATAAATTAATAAAATCATTTGAAATAAAGGAAATACGGATATATTAAAAAAAACTACCGAACAATAAAACGCCAGGAGAGGATGGACTCCCAATAGAATTCTATAAAACATTTAAAGACTTATTAATTCCTCCTCTCCTGGAAGTAATGAACCAGATTGAAGAAACACAAAACATGCCAGATTCATGCAAAACAGCAATAATTACAGTAATACCAAAGACAGGGAAAGATCCACTAACACCAGCATCGTATAGACCAATATCTCTCATAAGATAATAGCTAAACTATTAGCAAATAGGTTGGCTGACTGTGTACCAAAAATAGTAAAACTAGATCAAACTGGATTTATTAAGAAAAGACGAACAACGGACAATATCTGTAAGTTCATTAACTTAATCCATGCAGTTCAAGGAAACAAGACGCCAATAGTGGCGTTGCCTTAGTCCCAGAGAGAGCCTTTGACAGAGTAGAATGGAATTATTTATTCAAAGTACTACAGAGGTTCAACCTACCAGAGAAATACATTAATTGGATTAAAGCATTATATAAGGGACCATTGGCGAAGGTGACAGTAAATGGATATATATCAAGCCAATTTAAATTAAGCAGATCAACTAGGCAGGGATGTCCACTTCTCCCTCACTGTTCGAATTAGCTATAGAACCACTGGCAGAACAGATAAGAACAGAAAATAAAATAAGAGGGATAAAAATAAAAGAGAAGGAATATAAAATCAGTCTATTTGCAGATGATGTCATAGTATACTTAACAGAACCATAAATATCAATAAAAGAATTACATAAGAAATTGAAGGAATATGGAGAAGTATCGGGGTACAAGATCAACGCAAATAAAAGTGAAGCAATGCCAATGAATAATGCGGATTTCACAAAGTTTAAGAAAGAATCACCATTTAAATGGCAAACACAAGCAATCCGATACTGAGGTGTACAACTAGATAATAATCTAGGCCATCTATACAAACTAAATTATCAGCCATTAATGAAGAAATTACAAGACGACTTAGAACATTGGAAAGACTTACCACTAACACTGATAGGAAGGGTAAATTGCATTAAAATGAATATCTTCCCAAGGATACAATACCTATTCCAATCATTACCAATTCATCTAACAGAGAAATTCTTTAAGGAGCTAAAGAAAATAATAAGGAAATTCTTATGGAAAGGGGGGAAATTGAGGATAGCGCTAGATAAATTAACAGAATGGTATAAACAAGGGGGCTTACAGCTACCAAACTTTAAGAATTATTATAGAGCTGCACAATTAAGATACCTATCAGATTTTTATCAAACAAGGGAAAAACCAGATTGGACAAGATTAGAGCTAGATAAAATAGGGGAGAAGGTACCTAAACATATACTATATAAGTGGGATGAAAAGCTGGTGCAACATAGGAATTCACCAGTACTGCACCATCTGCTCAACATTTGGAAGAAGATTCATGTAGAAAGGAATAAAACAAATGATCAACTACCAAAATTAATATTGACGCAAAATCAACTAATCCCTTTCACAATAGATAACCTTTCCTTTAGAGAATGGGAGCGAAAAGGGATCAAAAGAATAGAATTTTCAGGAAATAACTTATTATTTTTTGAACAAATGAAGGACAAATATGGTATAACTCATGGTACAATGTTTGCATACCACGAACTGAAAACCTACTTGAAGGACAAATTGGGAAGCAGGCTGAGGTTACCAGAAGGAAGCAATTTTGAATATGTGATTACAGACTCAATGATAATTAAAAAGATTTATAACAAACATGTACATCAAACTGCAAGAGAAAGAGAACGAGGAAACAAGCTGTAAACCCAAATAAAAATGGGAACAAGATCTAAACATAAAAATAAAGAATGAAACATGGGAAAAGCTATGCTCCGGAACTATGAGAAAAACAATAAACACGAGATTACGCATGATACACAGGCTATACACCATGCCCCAAAAGTTAAATAAATGGGACCCAACAGTATCAGACAGATGTTTTCGCTGTAAGAAGGAAACGGGAACAACAGTACATACAATTTGGGCATGTGAGAAAGTGGAAAAGTTTTGGGAAGATCTAAACCAGGTATTAAATAAAATCACAAAAAACAACATTCCAAAAAATCCAGAGATCTTTCTTCTAAGTAATATAAGAAGTATAGAACTTGGACTCGATTTGGATGGAGCACAAAAAAGATTTATTATGATAGCCTTAGCTGTAGCAAAAAAATGTATTATGTCAACCTGGAAATTAGAAGATAGCCTGAGAATACAGCAATGGTACATAGAAATGAATAAATGTATTCCACTGGAAAAAAATAACATATAATTTAAGAAATAACATCACGGTATTCAAACAAATTTGGGAACCGTACATGGAACACAACAGAGAAGTTCTACCGCGGACCTCCACCACCTATAATGACAGAAGGAGAAGAAGACGAAATGAACTGACCCAGTATGTAAAAGTAGATGACACAATTTTCTTGTTTATTTTCATTGTGTGATGACATTATTTAATGGGTTTAATGTATCATATATGTTGAACGTTGAGTGGGTGGGGAGGGGGGATGAAGGAGGGAAGGAAGGGAGGGGGGAAAATGACACTGTATATTCAAGAGGGAAATGTTTGTGTGTATTTTGGTCAGTATGGTTCATAGTGTGAAAAATAAAAATTAAAAAAAACATAATCAGCAAATAAAATAATTTTATGTTCCTTATTCCCTAATTCAAATCCTTTAATTTCATTATCAGTTCTAATAACTTCTACCATTACAATAGTGATTACTTTTGGAAATCACTAATGCAAATAAAAAAGATGATAATGGACAACCTTGTCTCAAAGACCTTTCAAGTAAAAAATGTTGTGAGATTTGTTTATTTGTAATCACTATAGGTTCATCATACAATGCTTTTATCCAATTTATAAAAGTATTTGGAATTCCAAAAGCATTAAGAGTCTAAAATAAAAAAATCCCATTCCAATCAATCAAATGCTTTCTCTGCATCTAATGCTACCACTACCATGGGAATCTATATATTTTGTGCTATATTTAACAAACTTAAAAATTTGACTATATTATCTGCTGCTTTCCTATTTTTAATAAAACCAGTTTGATCTAAATTTATTAATTTTGGCAAAAAATTAAACTAATCTATTAGCTAGCAGTTTTGATACAATTTTATATTCTGTATTCAATAATGGTATAGGTTTATATGAGGAAGGCTGTAAACAATCTTTGCCTTTTTTCAGAATTACAATTATTAATGCTGTTTTAAAAGATTCTGGTAAATCATGAACCTCTTTCATTTGACTTAATACTTCCATCAATACAGGTATTAATAACTCCTTAAACCCTTTATAAAATTCTGGTGGAAGACCATCTTCACCTGGCACCTTATTATTCTGTAAAGACATTAGGGTCTCATAAACTTCTATTTCTGAAAAATTCTCGGACAGTCTTAACTTTTCATCCTCCTTCAACACCAGCAATTTAACTTGTCTCAAATAATCTCTTATTTTATTATTATCTATCATAGATTCTGAATGATAAAGTTTAACATAAAAGCTTTTAAAATTGTCATTTATTTCCTGCATTTTATAAGTTATCTGTCCTGATAATTTCTTGGTTGCAATTATTGTTCTCGAAATCTGTTCTATTTTTAATTGCCATGCTAAAGCCTTATGAGCCCTTTCACACAACTCATAATATTTTTGTTATGATCTCGTTATATCTCTCTCCACTCTACAAATCTGCACAGCATTAAATCTTAATTTCTTCACTTTAATGGGGGTGTGGCAAGAAAAGAATAGGGGGCATGGCAAGATGGCGTAGAGTCTAGAAGTGTAATCTCGACCTCTCTGGCCAGACTTTTAAGTACCTGTTTTTTAACTCTTTGTTTTCAAGTTTAAATTTTTTAAATTTTAGTTTAAAGTATTAAGGAATTATTATGGCCACTAATGGTAAAAAGATTAAACCTCAAGTGCAGAAGAAGTTACATTTTCGAAGTGCTGAAGATTTGGGGCCTAGACGACTTGATACAGCCCCAGGCTCAATCTCTTCATTGTCTAAACCGCAAAGACTGCCTGTGGGAGCTGGAAAAAAATGTCTATTACTCACCAAGTGAAGGATGGTGCTGGAATTACCCATTCTCTGGAAGAAGGTGCGTGTTCCCAAGAAGTGGACCTCAATTTGGAAAGCCTTTCGATTTGAAGACGACTCCATTGTTGGAAATGCATCAGGTAGCACTTCAATCTGAAGAAATTGCTTATCTTCGTGATTTGATGAAAAAACAAGATGTGGGGGGAGACCAGCGGTGACCCCCTGAGGAAGTCGGGGTGCCGTCGCTGGGAGTCCAGATCTGCAATAAAACTTTTAAAATGCCTTCTGTTGAGTTGCAGTAGGAGCTGCAGTTACTTTGTTCTGCCACTATGTCAGAGACAGCAGAGCTGAGATTTACGGATTCACAATGTATGCAATTAAATGCAGTTATTCAACCTATGTTGACAGCTCTAATGAATGACATGGTTCAAATGAATGCGGGTATGTTCAGAATTAAATACGGTTAAAGTACGTGTGGATGCATCTTATGAAGAATTTAAAAAATTTCAGACTGCTTTTTTGAACTGTAAACAACAAGTGACTTCTAATGCAGAAAAAGTGTTGAAAGTTGAAAAATCAGTCAAAGAACTAGGAGAACGTGAGAAGGAGCTAGAGAGAAAAATAGACTACTTGGAGAATCAAAGCAGAAGGAAAAATGTGAAAATTGTTGGTTTGCCAGAAAGTATAGAAGGACAAAAAGACAAAGGAGGAAAAACCCAACACCCAACCCCAACCAACCAATTTTCCCTTGCAACCGCTGCAACCGTGTCTGCCTGTCCCGCATCGGACGTGTCAGCCACAAACGAGCCTGCAGCTGACGTGGACATTACCCCTCCATAAATCTTCATCCGCGAAGCCAAGCCAAAGAAGAAGATAGAAGGACAAGATCCTTTTAGTTTCTTTAAAGACTGGATCCCACAAATATTAAGGCAATAATTTTTTTCTGGGGGATTGGTACTGGAAAGAGCCCATAGAGCTTTAAGAAGAATACCCTCAGCTGGTCAACCACCGAGACCGGTAATAATTCGATGTTTGAGTTATTTGGACAGAGAAGCAATACTTTGACTTGCAGTGCAAAATGCGAGACAATGACAAACTCCGTTATTGATTCAGAATAGCAGAGTTTTTTTAAAATCCTGATTTGAGTCAAGAGGTTATTCAACGTCGACATCGATTCAATCCAGTTAAAGAAGTTTTGTGGTGTAAAGGTTATAAGTCTACTTTTCGCTACCCTGCAGTGTTGAAGGTGTTTTATGGAGACTATCAATTTCGGTTTTTTGAAAATGATTTTTGCTGATTCTTTGCCAGATGTTAGAGGACAAAGACGTAGTCCACCATTATCTCCTAAAGAAAAATATGGTTGTTCTAGAAATGGAAGAAATGGTAGAAATGGGAAAACGGGAATGGAAAGTGTCTACCTCCTTCTGAAATGGGATCTCTGAGATTGGAATCTTTTGGATGAAAAGAAGAATATTCTTATTCTATTTTTTTTGTTATTATGATATTTTGATGTTATTGATTGTTTGGTTGAGGAGGGAGAGATTTGCACTAAGTTCTTTACTAGTCATCAGCCACTGGTGGGTGACCCACACCCAATTTTTGTTTAGAGGATTACTACCTTTTGATAGTTTGTTTTTTTTGGGGGGAATTTTCTTTTTTTTTTAATTATTTTTTTATTTTCATTTTAGTTAGTTTTTAATTTGTGATTTTTTTTCTATTGGAGGACCTATATACGTTAATTTGAGTTTTTATGAAAAGATATTCTTGGTATTTAGTAATAATAGTAGGTATGTCAAAGTTGAGGTTTGCTACTTTTAATGTTCGAGGATTAAACAGTCTGATTAAGCGTAAGCGAGTCTTGGCGTATATTAAGAAAATGAAAATTGATATTGCCTTTTTACAAGAAACACATTTAAATGTGAAGGAAAGCATAAAATTAAAGAGGGACTAGGTTGGGCGTGTATATTCTTCTTCATTTAATTCTAGAGCTAAAGGTGTAGCAATTTTGATACATAAAAATTTATCTTTTGAATTACAAGCAATGGAGGAAAAGGCAGGATGTATTCTTAAATTGAAATGTAAGATTTTTAGTGAATTTTGGACTTTACTTAATATTTATGCCCCAAATGCAGATGATGAAATATTTATTTCAGATGCATTTTTATGTTTGGGTCAGGCTAATGATAATATTTTAGTTGGTGGTGATTTTAATTGTGTTTTGGAACCTTTATTAGATAAATCTCCGAAGAAAGTTAAGATATCCAAGATGGCAATTTAGGTCCAAGCATTGATGAAAGATCTTAATTTAGTAGATATCTGGAGATGTCTTAATCCGACAGAGAAAGATTTTTCCTTTTATTCATTTAGACATGAATCGTTTTCAAGGATTGACTTCTTTTTAGTATCGGCACATTTACAAGGGAAAATACAACAAGCAGAATATAAAAGTAGGGTGATTTCAGATCACTCTTTGTTATATTTTACATATGAAACTTCTGAGAAAACTCAAATTGCTTATCGTTGGAGATTTAATACAATGTTGTTAAAAATATAGAATTTATTGATTTTTTGAAAAAACAAATTAATTTTTTTAAAGAAAATTCTAATTCTGTTCAAAGTAAGTTTGTATTATGGGATGCTATGAAAGCCTATTTGAGAGGACAAATAATTAGTTATACTTCTAAAATAAAAAAGAATCGATTAAATCAGAGTCTTGAATTAGAGAAACAGATTGATGTTAGAAAAGGAATTTCAGAAAGATGCTACAGAAGATCAGAAAACAGAATTATCTAGGTTGAAACTGGAATATAATACTTTGCAATCTTATCAATTTGAATGTGTTATTAATAGGATTAAACAACGGTATTATGAATGGGGAGAGTAAGCACATAAGGTATTGGTGTGGCAATTAAAGAAAGAACAGATTTTGAGGACTATTAATGCTGTTAGACGGAATTCTCTTATTACTTATCAACCTCGTGAGATTAATGATGAATTTTATTCATTTTATAAAAAGTTATATACATCTGAAGGAAAGCAAGAAACTGGATCGATTGATCATTTTTTAATCACAGTTGAATTTACCGATATTAGAAGATGCAGATATACAGGAGTTAGAAGAACCATTTACTGATTTGGAAATTAAAATGGCTCTGCTGGAAATGCCGAATGGTAAATCACCTGGTGATGATGGATTTTTGGTTGAATTTTATATGATGATTTATCTACAGTGTTTGGGGATGTATTATGTCAAGTTGGAGAACATTATGTATTACCTGAGTCTTGTTCTCGTGCTTTAATTACAGTAATTCCTAAAAAAGATAGAGATCCTTTGAAAGTATCTTCATATAGGTCAATTTCATTGTTAAATATAGATTATAAAATAATAGCTAAAATATTAATGAATAGATTGGCTAAATTTTTACCCAAGTTGATTCATATTGATCAAACAAGTTTTATAAAGAATAGATATGCTTCAGATAACATTTTGAGCATGATTAGTTTGATTAATAGATTTTGACAATCTTCAGATCACCCGATGGTGATATCCTTAGATGCAGAAAAAGCATTTGATAGAGTTGAATGGAATTTTTTGTTTAAAGTTTTGGAGAAATTTAAGTTTGGTCCTACTTTTATTGGTTGAATTAGGGCTCTATATAGTAAACTGTAGCTAGAGTATTGACAAATGGTTTGATTTCGGAATCCTTTAAGTTAACTTGATCAACTCGTCAAGGTTGTCCTTTATCACCAGCTTTGTTTGCATTCGTGATTGAACCTTTAGCACATCTGATAAGACACAGATACAAGGTATGAAAGTTTTAGATGAGGAATATAAAATTAATTTATTTGCTGACGATGTATTGGTGTATTTAATAAATCCAGCTCAGTCACTTTTGCACTTGAAGGAATGTTTAATACAATATGGATGTCTTTCTGGATATAAATTTAATTGGGAAAAAAGTGAAATATTACCAGTAAGTGAAGGAGATTATTCAGTTTATAAGAATATTATTAATTTGAAGTGGACTGATCGAATTAAATATCTGGGTATAATTTTGAATGTTAATTTTCAATCTTTATATGAATTAAATTATGCTCCGTTAATGAAAAAAATTAAAACTGATTTGATTAAATGGAAAGATTTACCTATTAATTTAATGGGTAGGATGAATACAATTAAGATGAATATCTTTCCACTTATACAATATTTGTTTCAATCTATTCCGTATTTACTTGATAATTTTTTTCGAGATTTGAATAAAATGGTTAGGGAGTTTTTATGGAGGGGTAAATTTTTGAGAGTAGCTTTGAATAAATTAACTTGGAAATATGAATTAGGGGGACTACGTTTACCACATTTTCAAAATTATTATGAAGCAGCCCAACTTAAATTTATTAGTTCATTGATGGATTTGGTACGACCTCCTGGTTGGGCTAAAATTGAGATGGCAAGTATTTCTGAATTTGAAATACATCAATTTTTGTTTAGATGGAATATAAATTTGTTACAACAATATAATGTGCCTATACTAAAACATTTAATGAAGTTATGGATAAAAAAAAAATAAAATGACAGGCTCTAGGGGTAAATTATCAGCTTTGACTCCGTTGTATAATAATCAACTTATTTATTTTTCAATACATAATCAAAGTTTACTGCATTGGAGATTTAAAGGTGTGAAAAATTTGGGAGATTGTTTTAAAGAGGGTAAGTTTTTTATCTTTTAATCAGATGAGGGAAGGTTTTGGTATTGATAAGAACTCTTTATTTCTTTATTATCAAATTTGATCTTTGGTAAAATGTATGTTTGGCAGAAATATGATTTTACCTAAAATGACTAAATTTGAGACTTTTCTTATGAAGGTACCAGAGAAGGGTTATATTTCATCTATGTATCAAATATTACAGGATGGTATGGATAAAAAGGGTTGGGATAGATCTAAAATTAAATGGGAAGCGGATATTGGTTTTATTTTTTCTGAAGATGATTGGTTAGATATCTGTTATAATAGTGTAACTAGATTAATAAATGCACATTATGCAATGATTAATTACAATTTTTTACATCAATTATATTTGACACCTGAAAAATTAAGAGAATATGGTTTTAATGAATCAGATTTGTGTTTTAGATGTGGTGATACGGTTGGAACTTTTTTCATGCTATTTGGTTATGTATACATATACAATCTTTTTGGAAGAAAATGCAACCTTTTTTTAGAATACCTGTATAAGATTAAAATAGTTTTAGATCCAACAGTATTTTTATTGGGTAGTTTTCAACCTCTGAAAGGTTTGGGATTAGATAAGTTTCAGCTTGCTTTTGTATATTTAGCTTTATCCGTAGCCAAAAAATGTATTGCTAGTACGTGGAAAGATACAAATATGATTGATATTAATAGATGGCATAATGAAATGAAATATTGTTTAATAATGGAAAAAATTACGTATGTTTTGCATGATAATTATAATTTTTTTATTAATAAGTGGTTGTTATACTCAGAATATTTACATTTCAATTTATATTGATTAGATATTAATATGTATATTTAATTTTTTCTTTAATATTCTTTCTTTTTTCTTTCTTTATGGCTCTCCTTAGGAGAGTTGGCTGAAGGGGGGAGGGGCTCTATTCTTTTTTTTTCTATATATAAAAAAAATTCATGTTTATGTTTAATTGCTGCATATGTTATATATTAATTGTTTTTTGAATGAATAAAGTTTTTTAAAAACTAACAATTTTCTCCTCATCTTTATGTACTTGAATTCCTTCTCCAATTTAATTATTTCTTTATCAAATTGAATTATTTCTTTCATGTATTCTTTCTTTATATTTGAAGTTTAATTTATTATTTGACCTCTCATTTATGCCTAGATAGAATCCCATAATACTAACTTACTCACAACTGAATCTTTAATAGTGTATAAGAAAATTATCTGTTGCCTTATATAATCACAACATTCCCTTTTTTTTTAACAATGTTGTATTTAACCTCCATCTATAACCTATCTTTTTTTCTTCCAATGAAATAGACAAAATTAAAGGTGAATGACCTGATAAACTCGCGCTTGATATTCCACTCTTAATACTCTCTATTGAAATTGTGCAGAAATTAAAAACATATCTATCTGTGAATATGTTTTAAATCAAAAAGAATAATCTTTTTCATTTGGGTGTTTTTTTCTCCAAATATCCACATCTTTCATCAAATCTGTTATCATCTTTGCTACCTTATTTTTCACCATTCTATCTCCTGATCGATCTAATTTAGGGTCCAAAGCAAATTAAAATCCCCTCTCAATATAACTTTTCCCTTGGCATTTGATAAATCCATGAAGACATCTTGCATAAATTTGAGGTCCATTGTTCTGAATAAATTGGCAATTTATGATGGTATTACTCTCCCTACCCAATCCCTTTTTAATTTCTGATGTTCCTTTTCCGTCAAATGTGTCTCCTGTAAAAAAAAACTGTTTTACTAATAAAATTCAATTTATCAGTCATCTAATCTTTCATAAAATCCAATAACTGTCCAACTTTTCATCTCCACTTCTCCCACATCCAAAAATACGAACTAAATACTTCATAATACAATTGTTAAATTTATGTGTGTTAATGAGAAAAAAGAAAACAAAGAAAAAAACAGAAACCCTACCCCCCCTCCCACAAAGGCATACATTATAATATGCATCTTTACACCCCTGGTCTGTAGTTGTGATCAAAAACCAACACCCACTCACTAGATTCTGAGGAGGCCAGGCTCATTCTCCCACCTAACTCCCCTGAAATATTACACCTCAAACCTACTCAAACTTGAAAAGATCAATTCATTTTTTACACAGATCTATTGGGTAAAAACTGCTCCCAATATTCCCTCCTTTAAATTTGTATAATTTCATTGTACATCCCCAACTGCAATCTTTCTGCTTCCTCTCTCTTCAGATTTCTCCCAGTTCTCATCTCATTTTCTCAGGCAACGAATCTGCAAACACTTTCGCTTCATTGGGTTCTGTAAAAAATCTGTTTTTGCCCTCAGGAACAAAACCTTTTAACACTGCTGGGTACCTTAAAACAAAAGTGTCACTTTTTTTCCATAGCACATTTTTAACAGCATTAAATTCTTTTCTTTTTTCAACAAATCAAAACTTCTATCAGGGTGAAAGAAAATCTTATTATCATTATAAATCAATGGCGATTGTCTCTCCTTCGCTTACTTTGCAATCAGCTTCAAGATCTTCTCCCTCACTTCATAATGAAACAACTTGACCAGAATTGAACGTGACTTCTGATCTGGTTGTGGCTTAGGTCGTAATGCTCGATGAGCTCTTTTAATCTCAATATTTCCTTGAAATATTGACCCCAAAAGTTTGTGGAATCCAACATTAGCCGCTTTCAGGTGGAATCGCTGGGAGAATGCGGCTCTGGAGCTGGCTGCGGGTGTCTGCGAAGTGACGTTTAGGTGGCAGCACTGAAGGCACTGTTGTGGCAGCTGAAAGGCCTGCAGCAGAGAGATGCCCCGTGGAGCAAACACCGGCTCCTGTCAACTGTGGTCACTGTCGTGACATCATTTGCAGCACATCGAGGCTGAAGCTGTAAGGATCATGGTGGGCCCAGAGCAGAGAAGAGAAATGCTTTGGATGTTGGAATCCTGTGTCAGCATTCAGGACCAGATACATGAAATCCTTGGTAAGACTATGAAATATGTTGAAGTTCTTCTTAGCTCCAAGAGATAAGAACATCGCATAACTGAGATCAGGCAACAGTTCCTGCAAATGTTGTGGGCGAGAGGCGGCAATTAGAGGTGGAAACTATTGCAGAGTGTAGGTGTCGCAGACGGAGGCGAATGCTGCTTGTCAGTCAATTGGCCGTGATAACAAATAGGTCTCTCTGGAGGTTTGACAGATCCCAGGGGACTGCGTTCTGGAATAATGTCCTCACCAAATTTGATGATGACAAGAGGAGGAGACACTTCCATATGATGTGGAGCACCTTCAACTTTGTGCTGGAACTCATAGAACCTCACCTGCAGCTTCATAGACCAGATGCGCAGCAGCCATTGGAGCTGGGATTTCGACTGGCTGTGGCCATGTGGTAGTATGCCACTCCTTGT
Organism: Narcine bancroftii; assembly: GCF_036971445.1. NCBI lineage: Eukaryota > Metazoa > Chordata > Chondrichthyes > Torpediniformes > Narcinidae > Narcine > Narcine bancroftii. The sequence goes on along the minus strand of NC_091472.1, from coordinate 173,141,575 downwards.
GAGTATCGATCCTTCAGTGCAATCTTTGGAATAGGCATCAGCATTGCCTATTGCGGCAGGTGACAGGAGCCTTGAAAGGTGTCCTCGGTAAGCGTTTCATCTCCCTGCCAAGTGGAACACGCCTCCAGGAGACAATTGACGGTTTTGCGGAAAGGGGCTACCCAATGTGTGCTGGTGCCATCGATGGGTCACATATTCCCATTATTTCCCCCGTTGTGGACCCTGCGGCATATTACAATCACAAGGGGTGGCACTCGGTGGTTCTGCAGGCGGTTGTCCACAAGTTTTGGTGAGTTAGAGCCATTTAAGTTTGTCAACTCGTGTGCCAATGTCCATAAGTATACTTTCTATGTTGCAGCTTCTCAGACCTGTTTGTGGGTTGACCTGGCTGTACGCATGATGCACACCTGCTTGCCAACTCTCCTCTGTACAGGAAGGTGGAGGACCAGGCCGGATACCTCTTCCCACGTGACGTGAATGATAACCCTTCAAAACTCCTCGTGCTGACTTTGTTCATGCCCCATGTGTAAATGGGCAGGTTGACAAACTAACGGCATTTCAGCACTTTTGTGCCCACTGGTGTCCAAATATGTTGATGGAGTGGAGGTCCCAACTCATCTTGTGGGCGATGCGGCATACCCCCTCAGAACCTGGCTGATGAATGGGTTCACACAGCATCGAGTACTGGTTGCAGACAAGTGAAGATTCAACAAGGCGCTGAATTCCGCAAGGATAGTGGTGAAACATGCCTTTGGCCATCTAAAGGGCCGCTGGCGATGCTTGTCCAAGAGTCTTGATGTTGATGCCACTTTTGTCCCAGATGTTGCGTTTGCCTGCTACGTATTGCACAATATATGTGAGCTCAACAAGGAGAACTTTTTGCCAGAGTGGGCATTGATTTGAGCAGATTCCCCTGCACCCAGTAGCCAGGATTGCAATGATCCCCAACCCCATCACCTCTAGGCCATCTGTTCTGTGATTATGTCCATCCTGTAGGGGTGTAAATCTGAGGGGTGGCCCGTGCTACTCGGGTATATCCCTCCCGGCCACCAACCCAACTCCCACCAACTCCACCCCCCAACCCCAAAGGCCATGACAGGAGCCTGATGCCTGGCTTCATATTTCATACTCTTTTAAACTTTAGTAAAGAACGTGTTCAGTGACACTTGTCTGGTTTCTGCCTGAGGTGGATAACATGTAATAACAATTTAACATTTTCAACTAACAAGCTGTAAACATTTGAATGGACAAAAAACAGTGCAAATCCACAACTGATCAGACCCAAATAAGAAAATGGTTAATAACTAACACCTTCACCCGGCACCATTTCATCCCACTGATGCACAGAATATTGCACATATAACAGGGTTTCATTACCAAAAATCGCAAGTGATTGAGCAGCATTGACATACACATTAACAGTGGACATACAGATCATTCTGTCAGTATTGAGAGGAGGGGGGGTGGGGGAAGAGACCCGGTGCTGGACCCCAGCATCTCATTCCTCTCCATGTGGCCATCACTGTGATGCGCTGTCGTTGAATGATATAGCAAGCCGGTGCAAGGGGGCAGGTACATGCGAGGGGATCCATAGGTCTCTTGGAACTGGGACGGGCAGGCCTCAAATTGCATGAAGATTCCCTGTCCAGTGCAGCACTGAGATGCTCCAGCGCAGATGACAAGCGAGTCACGGCCTGCACGTGCTTGTCACCTTCCGACCGGCATGCTGTCTCCTCGTCCCTCTTCAGCTCCCTGAGCAGCGCTCTCTCCTGCTCCAGAGTCACCTCTGCATGCTGGCGGTCCTTCTCTCCTTCCTCCCACTCAAGTGCGGACATCATGCTATGCAGCTCCTTGGACAGAATCTGAGCCTTTGTCAGCCTCCTGCGCTTGCATGCGTGACAGGGCACTCGGGGTCAAATCAGAAAAAGATCATCAGTATTTCAATTATGTGCTTCCCAATACACACAACCCAATCAATTCTACTATACCTGTGTCCTTTAGTGAGAGAGCCGCCTGGCTACTTCCATTTCCACTGCTGCTTTCGGGGCCATCCAAGGCCATGCCAGTGGATTCATCTCTGGTGACCTGCGCCTCCTGAGTCTGCATCTCTCCTCCTTCAAAGGTACCAGTTGCGGTCTGAGACGCCCCAGGGATGAGCTCTGGGGAATAAGGGCTCTCCGAAGCACTGGCAACGCTCAAGGGTTCTACAGAGCAGCTGGACCCCCATAGAGTGTGGCATTAATCAAAGTACTGCCTCTGCAATTATGCGTTACCACTCCTCCGGTTATGATCCAACACACCGTGGAACTTTTTATGCAGGCTCTTCAGCTTGGTCACTACCTGGGTTTTCGAGAGGACATGACCACTAGCTGAAAGTGCAATGGCCACTCTTTCATATGTGAGACCATCCTTCACTGTCCCTGTCAGCTCCCTTTCCTGGGCTTCTTGAGATAAATGCTCCAGAAGAAGTCTGATCGCAGCATCAGTTCAGTTTGACACCATGGAATCGAAATGAGCCTCCAAAGTACTGAAAAACTTAGTTGCACCAGTAATGCCGAGCCTGCACATTCTCAGGTTTTGCAAAAATCACGCCAAGCGTCTCAGGCTGATGACATTATTGCAATGACATCAGCCCGCCCCCACCCCCAGCAGCCTCTGCTGCTTTCAGTTGCCTAGGGGGAGCGCTTGGAAGCGGAAAATACACCTACCCGAGGAGGGTTGGGTAAGTACTCCTCAGGCCAGGGTTCTCCGCTTTCAGATGGCCTCCCAACAGCCATATTAGAGTATTTTAGGTAGCTTTACGTTGGGGTATTCTGGCCACCTGAAAGCGGCTTTGTAGAAATCTTCATATCTTGTCCTTCATCACCTTCTTTAAGTCCAACAATTTTTATATTATTTCTACTGAAGTTTTCTAACATATCAATTTTTTGAGTTAATTCAAGCATCAGCTTGAACCTTCTTCATTTGCTCTTTTACATGCTGAATTTCAAATTAATTACCCCTAATTTTTGCATCCATCACTTCAAATTTTTGTTCCATTTGTGATAGATTCTCTCCACCTTCTTTGTAGAACCCTTATTTTCAATTATACCCTCTACATTTTTTAAACTCCATTGTTAACTGTAGCAAGGTTTGCTGGATATACAAGATATATAAGACTCTTATTTTATTTTCTCCTGTTTTTTTTGGCCAAAACTCTGTTCAACATACATTTCTTCTTCTTGCTCCTCTTCTTGATCACTGGATCAATTAGCTATTGTCAGGGAAAACCTTGTACAGCGATGTCCAAGGTCTCCCCAGCTCCAGGTTTATCGTCACGGGCACCTATCGTCCGAAGAGCTCCAGGATCCTTCTTCAAGGTAGGCCTCTTCTTTATCTGCTTCTTTATCTTGTTCCAGTTCTTGAAAAGTAACAGTCAGTTTATCTTTCTTAGATGGCATTGTTTATTGTTCTATAGGCTATCTGATAGCTTCCTCTTCTATTTTCTTGCAGTCAGTTCAGGCTTCTTGACTTTTTAAAAAACTTTTTCGTAGAGGGTATTCAAGTCTAGCCCCATGTCATCGTGTGGCATGCCCCCTCCAATCTAATTTTGAATTCATTTGTCTTAGATGCCATATGATTTCATCTTCCATTCTAGCCTGCCATCCAGGACTTTGTCAAAGGCAACACCCAAAAAACTGCCATCATCAATCCTCTTGGTTACGTCTTCAAAAAATGATCAAGTTCGTGAGACACTATTTCCCGATCAGAAAGACATGCTGACTTTATATATAACCACATATAACCATTTACAGCACAGAAACAGGCCAGTTTGGCCCTACTACCGTGCTGAACATCTTCTCTCACCTAGTCCCACTGACCCACATTTGCCCCATAACCCTCCACACCTCTCCCGTCCATATACCTTTCCTTGAATATTAACATCAATCTTGCTTCTACCACCACTGCCAGAAGTTCATTCCACACCCCCACCACCCTCTGCGTGAAGAAATTCCCCCCTCATGTTTCCCTTAAACTTTTCCCCTTTTAATCTCAATCCATGCTCTCTTGCTCGAATCTCCCCCACTCTCAGTGGAAAAAGCCTGTCTGCATACGATAGAACAGCACCATTTCCAAACAATCGGATACTGGGTTGTCAGAGTGTTACTGATAAAGTCAAAACCTACAGGGTCCACAATGACACACTCCAGCCTTTCCAAATTCTGGTGGATCCTGTCCCACAGAATCACTTTTCCACAACTGTAATTTGACTCCTCAGCCTGTAGTTCTATGGCTTTGCTTCTGAAATGAAGTGCCTTAAAACAGACGTGCTAGTAGCCTTGTCCAGGGAGCAATTAGGAATTACATTGCTTATAAAGTCCTCTCCATGTATTTCCTGGCCAGAGACGTCACAGATTTTTCACTATGTTATTCTATAAGGGCACCAAGATCAGGAGCAATATGTTGTAAACCAGTTCAGTTTTAGTGAGTGCCTCAGCAGGTATTTTTTTGCTCTGCTCCAGTGGAAATGTGTTCAGTGCAGTTTTTGAAAAGAGGTACAAATAATGATTCAGACTGACATTTTCTCTCTTGCCTGCAAAAGGTTATGAGCATCTGTAGTGGCTTAATTGTAATCTAAGCCACTCAGGGGTGATAGGGCTTTTGTCAGCGCCATGACTCAGTCACCTGCAAGAAGGAACTCTTCTGCTCAATAGTCTCTTGAAAACATTTGGTTCCAAGTTGTTCTAATTATATATTTCCAACATTCACCGAGATTTGTTTCAGATTTACTCTTCGGGCTTATTTTGTTAGAAGGTAGTTGTCTTCCTTTGGATATGAATATTTTGCATGTCTCGCTGGGACCCTTTAATCCCTTTCTCCACTGTTACTGTGTAAGCAGAGACAGATTTTTTCACTATTCACAGTTCTCGCTGACCATTCCAGTAAGAACTCGACGAGTCAACTCATCTGCAGGAGTTCTTCCAGTGCTCTGATTTTTGTTCCAGATTTAAGCATCTCACTATTTAATTTTTACTTACAACACGGTATAAGCCGATTCCAGCCATTTAAATCAGTGCTGCCAAATTAGCTTATACCCTGGTATGCTTTGAAGGGTGGGAAGAAACCGTAGCTCCCAGAGAAAACCCATGTAGATATGGGGAGAATATACAAACTCCTTATATACAGCACTGGGTTGCTGTCATTTCTGCTAATAAGACTAAGGATAAGTATACCGAGAGAAACATGATTAGAACATTGTTTTACAGTCTTTGAATATCATTGGACATTGTGTTGCTTCTTTAAAATATCTGCTCTTTTTTCATGCAAAATTTAGCTGCAAACTATTCACATAAAGAAATTAACTGAATTTTATGTGAATTAATTATGTAATTACCATTATTTTATTCTATTTGATTCAATTCCAAAACAATAAAAGTGGTATCTTGAAACATTGTTGACTAAGGTAGAGTTGTGAAGCACAATAACAGCACCTGAACCCTGAATCCACCATGTCCGTGCTGATCTTTTGACTCATCTCCACTCATCCCATTTGCTCACGTTAGGTCCGTATCCCAGCAGGCCAAGCAGCATCAATGGGAGAAATGGAATGGTCAATGTTTTGAGCCAGAACCCTTCATCAAGACTGAGAGTGCAGAGGGGAGATGGTTGTATGATGAGGACAGGTTGGGAGGGGTTGGGCAAGGGTAGGGGATGGAGTTGGTGAACCAGCCAGTGTGAAGGATGACCGATAGTGGTGGTTGATGAGGTTGGAAGAGATGCATGTGAATCTTTTCCTCGCACAGAAGGGCTATGTCGGTCCCTGGATGGTGGTGAAGCAGGATATTATCGAGTCAGACAGGGTGAAAACAGGCCTTTCAGCCCAACTTGCCCACACTGACCAAAATATCCCACCCAAACTATTCCCACCTGCCTGGGTTTGGCCCATATCCCTCTAAACACATCCTTTCCATTTATCCATCCAATTTTTTGTTCAAATGTTACAATAGTACCTACCTTATCTACCTCTTCTTGCTCCACTAGGCTCTGTGTTAAAAAAAGTTATTTTCCTGCTAAATCTCTCTCCCCTTACCTTTAACCTGTCCTCTGGCTACCTATCCCCCAACTCTGGGCAAAAGACTTTATTCGTTCACCCGATCTATTCCTCTCCTAATATTGTACACCTCTGTGCGATCACCCCTCATCCTCCTGTACGCCAAGGAATAAAACCCTTCCTTGCTCAACCTCTGTTTGAGAGCAAGTGTTGCAAAAGCCCTCATGGCAGGAATCACAGACCCATCCTTTGCACTGCCCCTCTTTTTCTTTCTGAAGAATTCTGCAAGTTAAATTCAACTTAAACTTAAAAAAAAGCAGTTGATTCACAAGAGTTAAACAAGATTACTATATCTGCAGATGCTGGGGTCAAGTGCAATGCAAACGTGCTGGAGATATTCAGCAGGTCATGCAGCATCCATAGTAAGTGAAGGGTAACCAAAGTTTTGGGCCTGGGCCCTTCTTCAGCTATAAGCAAAAACAGGCAGACACCTGAATAAAATGGTGAGGAAGGGAGATGCTGCATCCACCAATGAATCTGTACTCCTGCCCTTTCCTCCCCTCTCCTCTTCTTCCCACCTTTTTATTCAGGCACTTGTCTGTTTTTGCTTATACCTGATGAAGGGCCTAGGCCTGAAACATTGGTTGTCCTTTACTTATAGTTGGGCCCAGGCCTGAAACATTGGTTGTCCTTGTAGTTTGTCACTATAAAAAATCTCTTTGAATGTCTTCCATTGTTCTTCAACTGTCCCACCATACAGCCTGTGTTCCCGGTCTATGCTAGCCAACTCCTCTCTTATCCCAAACTTGCTGGTTTCAGATTGAACTATTGAACCTTTAATTTGTATGAGAAATTCATTTATACTGTGGTCACTCTTTCTGAGAGATTCACTAACGACAAGATTGTCAATTAATAATACGCAAAAGCCATGTTGTATTTGACTGTATAACTGACAGCAAATTGTAGGACTATGAAGTAGAAGTAGGACGACCGGTTGTGGAAGAATCAGGTATGCAGGTACGTCCAGAATAGAGAACAGCACTCAGTGGTGGTGAGGGGTAAGTGTTTCCCTGGCTATGGCACTGGCAGAGCAGTTCCAACTGCATAGGAGATTATGGTTAACAAAGAGGGCCACTGAGCCACCGCCCTGTGTGGGCCCATGAGGTACCAGAGTAGTGCTCTGGTGAGTTTCGGCAGCACTGCACCCCTGCACAAAAGCAATGGAGAAACTCAGCAGGTCATGTAGCAACTGTAGGAAGTAAACGGAAACCAATATTTCGGGACTGAGCCTTCAGTTAAGGAATGAGCAGAAAATAGGCAGGCATCTGAATAAAAATATACCTGTCTCATTGATCTATGATAGCATTTCCCTTAATGGTTCAGTGACTGGCTGTTTCAGAAAGCTGTCGTTGGATGCATTCTGTGAAGTCCTCCTCATGACTGCTTCAACCAACTGCAAGTTGCAATGCAGGAAGGAGATGGGAAATCTAGTGGCATGGTGCTGTGATAACAACCTCTCTTTTAACCTCAATAAGAAGGAGATAATTGTTAATTTCAGGAAAGGTGGCAGAGACCATACCCCTGTCCACATCAATGGAGCTGAAGTGGAAAGAGTTCTTTGGAATAACCATCTCCAATGACCTGACCCAGACCAAGGACAATTAAGAAAGTGTACCAATGCCTCTATTTTCTCAGAAGGAAGTCCTTCAATAATTTTCACAGGTGCACAATTGAAAGCTTACTTGCTGGATGCATCATAGCATGCATGGTACAGGAGCTGCTCTGCTCAGGTTAGGGAAAATCTACAGAGGTTGTGAATGCAGCTCAGAACATAACACAAACATCCCTCACTTCCATGGACTCCAACCAAATCTCCTGCTGCTTAGGAAATGACTGCAGGACCAATCATCATGACATTAGTGGTTGGGAAGATGTTGGTTATGGAATAATTGGCAGACACATGTCAGGATAGGCCAAAGCCAGAGGGTGGTAAATCTGTGGAATTTGTGCCATAGGTTGTTGTGAAGGCCATCATCCAGATCATTAACATATAAAGTGAAAAGAAGCAGACCCAACACAGCTAGCCAGTCAAAAAAAAACCTTTATCACCCCAGAATGGTAGTGAGGGAGGAGGTGTGGATGCAAGTGTAGTACCTCCTGCAGTGACAAGGGGCCAATTGATGCAAAGGGAAGAGTGGACAATTGCAATGAACTGAGATTTACTGGTGGTGTATTAAACTAATGGCTGGCTCTGTCCCCATCTACCCACAAATAACCCTGGTTTCCCGCCTAAACCTTGAGCCCCTCTGAAGAGCACTATTAGATCCTACCCTCAGTTATAAGCTTAAAAGAATTGTATGTTCTCCCTCCAGTCATGAGTGCTTTTATTCACACCACAATTTTATTAGCTTATTCCCTAAATGATGGAAGTGCTATTCAAGCCAGGTATTCTACCAATAGACCCTCGGTCCACCGACGCAGCTGAGGAGTTCACGTACTGGCTTGACTGCTTCTAGGCCTACCTGAACACGACCAGAGATGCCTTCCACACCGATGAACTCAGGAGGTCCGCACTCATTTCGAGGGTAGGAATGAAAGGGTATGCAGTCATCAGGGACTGCACTACAAATGATGCTGCCATCGAGGATTTGAAATCGCAAAACGAGGTCCTAGCAAGGCATGGATTCGCTCTACATCGCCAACGGCCAGGCGAGACCATCGATGACTACCTGTTGGATCTGTGGACACTTGCCAAGAGTGCAGGTACGAGCGGCTACAGGCAGCGTTTGTGAAGAAGAACAGATCCAGGACACTCTAGTCGCGGGGTCCGCTCGAGATACATGAGACAGATTTCTGCTCGAGTCGGGTAAGGACCTGGCCATGTTGAACCAGTCAAATCATTGGAAAGGGCCAAGCTTGAGAATGACGACCTCAAAGAGAGTGAGCTCACTCACCCAGGTGACCCCTTCCAAGGACAGGACTGGCTATTCCCACTACCCCAGTCCTAATGGCTGCCGCTTCCCATGCTAGTGAGAGCTCCCGCACTAGGGAGTGCGTTTTCTGCGGCAAGAGCCAGCATCCCCGATTGCGTTGCCCGGTTAAATACTCAGTGTGTTCCATCTGTGGCAAGAAAGGACATTGGGCGAGGGTTTGCCATGCGAGGGGAAACCCGGGGAAGTCTGCAGCGTGCACTGCTCCCAGATCCCACTCCAGCCCCAAGCCATCTGCCCCAAATTCACCCGAACCCACTTGCTGTACTACACGCCGACGGAAGGTGGCAGTGAGGATACAGTGCGAAAAGGCTTGGCGGCCATTTGCCGTGAATCAAATTCAAACTCGGTGCCATCATTCTCAGTGGAGGAAGGTGGGTGGCCATCTTTCTGCGCCACGAGGTTGATGCTATCTTACCCAGGATAATGGGGGCCACTCAAGAGTATGGAGTCTCTGGCTCCTTGCCTCGATGGTTCGAGATCAGAACAGACCTCACTAGCTCAGTAACTCCATAGTGACTGTGAAGGTAAACAGACATTCATTCCACTAAATACCTAATCAACACAGACTCCACTGAAAGCTTCATAGACTCACGGACTGTGCAAGAGTACAACCTAAAGATGTATCCTTCCAATTATCGCATATTCCTTGCATCTCAGTTGCACTCGTATTCAAGAACATTGTATAGTACATTTGTCATTTGAAGGGGGGAATTTTGTAAGATATGCCTATATGTACTTGATGGATTGTGTGCTCCAGTGCTGTTGGGTCTGAACTTCCTGTGTCAGCTTAAAAGGGTGACCTTGGAGTATTCTGGTCCCTTCCCCCTTAACGGTTCAGAACAGAGGGCCTCTAAAATTGAACCCACATGCAGCCTCTCCACACTGAATATCAATCCCCCCACCCCACCTCTCTTCCCGAATTTGTCCTCTGACTGCAAACCTATTGCTACCAAGAGCAGAAGGTAAATCACAGCTGACCGAGATTTCATACAGCCTGAGACACAATGTCTGGTTGATGAAGGTATCATTGATCCTAGCACCAGCCCATGGAGAGTGCAAGTGGGAGCGGTAAAAGGGGAAAACAAGTCCAGGCTAATAATTGTCTATACCCAAACCATTAAAAGTGGAAAACAAGTCCAGGCTAGTAATTGACTATAGCCATACCATTAATCGGTACATGCTCCTGGACTCATACCTACCTCCTCCCTCGAATTTCAGACATGGTAAATGATATTGCACAGTATTGGGTCTATTTGACCATCAACCTGAAAGCTGCTCATCACCAACTGCCAATCCACTCCGAGGACCGTCCATATATGGCAATTGAGGCTAACGGTCGTCTCTACCATGTCCAGAGGGTCCCTTTTGGTATTACTAATGGGGTTTCTATCTTCCAGAGGCAGATGGACAGAATGATGGATGAGTATGCTTTGAAGGCTACCTTCCCCTACCTCAATAATGTCACCATCTGTGGCCATACATTGGAAGACCATGATGCCAACCTCCAGAGCTTTTTCCACGCGGCAAAAGCCCTGAACCTTACTTATAACTCTAGCAAGTGCATGTTCAGGACTAAATGTCTGTCTATCCTCAGCTAAGTGGTGGAGAACGGCATCATTGGCCCTCAATCCCGATAAGATGTGCCCCCTGTTGGAGCTCCCTGTTTTCAGGACCATGAAGGCTTTGAGGAGATGCCTGGTGTTATTCCCATATTACGCCCAGTGGATCCCTCAATACGCTGATGAGGTTCACCCTCTTTTAAAAGCCACTATTTTTCCCCTCTTGGCTGATGCCCAAATGGCCTTTAACTAACTCCGAAATCACATTGTAAAAGCTGCCATGCATGCGGTGGATGAGAATGTATCTTTCCAAGTGCAAAGTGACACTTCGGACGTAGCCCTGGCCATACCCTCAACCAGGCGGGCAGGCTGGTTGCATTTTTTTCTCAGACTTTGCAAGGCCATGAGCTCTGGATCCCCTCTTGAAAATGAGGCTCAAGCCATTGTAGAAGATGAGGCCTTGGAGACACTACTTGGCTGGTAGGAAATTTATGCTCCTCACTGACCAACACTCTGTTGCATTCATGTTTAATAATGACATTGCCTATTGGCCAGGAGCCCTTAATGATCCTCCAGGAGCCTTATCTAGAGGAAGCTGTGCCTCTGCATACATCGGCCAACTGAAGTCTCTGCACACATCGGCCAACTGCAGTCTCTGCATAATGAGCTCTGCCATCCAGGGATTACCCACATGGCTCATTTTGTCAAGGTGCGCAATCTGCCCTATTCCATGGAAGATGTCAAGGAAATGACCAGGTCTTGCCAGGTCTGGATAGAGTGCAAGCCGCACTCCTAATGCCCCGTAAAGGCGCAGCTGATCAAGTCATCCAGGGACCTCTCCCCTCCATGAATGAGAACACTTTCTTCCTCTCTTATCATTGATGAATACTCACACTTCCTGTTCGCCATTCCGTGTCCAGACATGTCTACCTTGTCAGTCATAAAGGCCCAAGGTTCCATTTTTGCCCTGTTCAGGTATCTCGGCTATATTCATAGTGACTGGGGCTCATCCTTTATGAGTGACGAGCTATGTCAGTACCTGCTGGTGAGGGGCATCACATCCAGCAGGACCATAAGCTGGGGGAGGGGAGGGGGAAGTAAGGTTGAAAAGGAAAACACCATGATCTGGAAGGCTAGGAAGGCTATCAAACTCATCCTGAAGTCAAGAGACCTTCCAGACTCATGCTGGCAGGAAGTCCTTCTTATGGCTCCATTCCATCTGGTCACTACTATGTACTGCGACCAACTCTACTCCTCACGAGCTTCTATTCAATTTCGAAAGAAGGTCGGCATCGGGAACCACACTCTCAACCTGGCTTACAACTCCTGGTCCAGATCGTCTCAGGAAGCACGTGAGGAGAAGCAAGACCGACCCCTTGGTGGAAAGGGTGAAAATGGTCCACGCCATCCCACGTACGCCTATGTGGTGTTCCCGGGTGGCAGGGAGGACACCTTCTTCATCAAGGACGTGGCACCCACCAGAACAATGGGTCCGTTGCCTCAAGTGCCCTGCGAGCCATAGAGCTCATTCCGACCAACCCCAGTCAGGGCTTCAGGGAATCCGGTTCAGGAGGAAAGTGCATCCCCAACCACTGTAGAGCCGGAGACTCCGCCACTCCTCTCCCACAAGGGGACTAGGAGACTCGAGGAGCCCAAGGGCATCCCGAGCTTAGGCGCTCCACCAGGATCTCCAGTCCTCTTAAAATTGTAAATAATTGTATTTGTTTTTCTGAATCAGTGTTCTTTGTCTTCATCCACTGACCCTAAATTCTGCAGGAAGGGGTGAATGCAGTGAACTGAGATTCACTGGTGGTGTGTTATACTGATGGCTGGTTCCTCCCCCATCAACCCAAATATAACCCTGGTTTCCCACCTAAACCCTGAGCCCCTCTGAAGACCATTGTAAGACCCTAACCTCAGTTATAAGCTAATAAAAGCGTATGTTTTCCCTCCAGTCGTGAGAGCTTTGATTCACGCTACAACGAGAGAGACATGAAGGGAGCAGAGGGGAAGGTGTGTCTGGTAGTCAGATGTTGTAAAGCACACATGTCAAACTCTGGCCCTATAATTATATTTGGCCCGCAAGATCATTTCAAAAATGTATTAGAGGTGGCCCGCCCTGCAGCGAGAGCCGATGCTGTTTTTTGGTAATGTCACCCCCACCATCCTCCCCCTTCATTGCACATCCTTCTCCATTGTAACACGAGAAATTGTAACACGAGAAATCTGTCGATGTCATCAGCCGGCAAGCCAGTTGGAAGGCTCCCCGTACAACCAGTCACTTCTCCCACCTGTCGAGCGGTGCAGCGGATGGGCGAGCGCCTGAGATTTCCTGTCGGCGCGACGGGCATGGCAGGCTGCGCACGGCCCCCGGGCAGCGCGAGCCCCGCGCGACTGGCACCGGACAGCCCTTCCACAGCGCGAGCGCACTTCTCCTGGTCGCCACGGCCTTCAGCGCTTGCACCCGCGCTGACCCCAGGGACGGCTGGTTCGGCCCTGCACGTGAAGAGAGAGATGGTGGCTGTCCGCAAAGGCTGATCGGCAGTGCGCTGGGCCTGAGTGGGTGGGTAAGCAGGGGTGGGCAGAGGGTGTAGGTGAGGAGTAATGGCAGGGGAAGTTATGGTGGTGCGAAGGGCAGTTAGAGGGAGGGATGAGTAGAAGGAGGGGTGGATAGGGAAGAGGTAAAAGGGGAGGGGCAGGGCGAGTAGGGGAGGGGTGATTAGAGGGTGAGAGACTGGTAGAGGGAGGAACAGGTTGAGTGGAGAGGCAGTAGAGGGGCGTGTATAGGATGGGGTGGGTAGAGGCAGAGCGAGTGGAGTGAGGGGTGACTAGAGGTTGGGTAAAGGACTGGTCAGGTAGAGGGATGGTGGGTCGAGGGTGAATAGAGGCCTAGAGCCTGAGGAGTGAGCAGGAAATGCTGAGTCCTGATGCAGGCCAAAATGGACACAGCCTGTGAATGCTGACTACATCTCCACAGGGACCAAATATGTTTCCCTCAGGTCAAGCAAAGGGTGAACTTGAGCTACCTGTAACATTATCCTCCTAAAGTTATATCCTAAAGTTTAACATTACATATGTTGAAAGAAGAGAAAACATGCAGATGTTGTTGAAAATTTTCAATAAATATTTAGTTCGGCCCTCGACTTAGTCCACGTTTTTAATTTTGGCCCTCCGTGAATTTGAGTTTGACACCCCTGTTGTAAAGGATAAAGGTTCTATTATTGTCACGTAATATTACATTTAGAATGTAGTTGTCACTTTGTACAGCACCCCTCACAGAAACCAAGTGGTCTCCCCTCCAAGTTATGACCAGGCTTGAGCCTGCTTAGCTTCCGAGGTCAGACAATCTCAGGCTATTAGGTCGCAGAAATGGCAGAGGATGATATGTGGGATGTGGAGGCTGTTGGGGTGGTAGGTCCAGAGGTGAGGACGAGGGGAATCCTGTCCTGAATACATCGAGGGGGCCGATGTGCGGGTTACAGAGGAGATGCAGGTGAGAGCCGAGTGGTAGATGTTGTTCGAAGAAAGGATAGCATTTCTGGACTTTGGTGTTTTACCTTGATTCTGGCTCCGATCCCCACATGATCAATGTTCTGGTTGGACAACGGATTCTGAATTCTGATTGGATCGTGAGTCTGTGCGGCTCACCACTAGGATGCCAAGTTATTGCGGGGTGGCATAAACCCATGGAAACCGGGGTGGCGGTGGCGCGAGCTCCGCGGCAGAACGCCGGGGGTCGGTAGCGGGTGCTCAGCGGCTGGGCGGCGAAAGAGCCGCGGGATCGACCCTGGAGGTCGCGCGACCGGCTGGGAAAAACCTGAGGTCGGCCCCGGGAGCTCCTGCGGCCGATTGCGGCCCCCGCTCCGAGCCGAGCCCGTGCCGGAGGACGGGAGCCTCTCGCCGTGGAGCGGAGCCGAGAGCCGCCGCAGGATGGTGAGTGAGTTGATCTTGCCGGATACCAGCGACACTTCCTCCAGGCCCTGTGCTGCCGAAGGAGGGCGGGAAGCCCGAGGTTTAACGGTTCCCGTCTTTTAATGGATGTTAAATGGCAGAAGCAGCCACTGCGTTAGTCAGAGGTGGCTCCGCAGGGCACTGTCGCATCATCAGTATGACCAGAACCGGTGATGGAGTGGGTGGAGCGACGGTGGAGATCTCGCCGTTACGGTATCTAGCTGCTGGTGGCGTTTCTCTGTCTAGATTAACAGGGTCCTCCTCTTGTATTTATGATATGAAAGGGAAACAATATGATGGTGCTACCATGACCGCTGTCCCCGGTGCAGTCCTGGAGGTGGCTGACAAACCGGGGTTGATCAATTTTTGCAGTGTGTCTGAGATAACACATGCTCCCCATGTGGTACACTGGTAATAAAGAAGATAATGAACTTGAGTATGAAGAGCACTTGATGATGTCCAAGGTCTAGAAGAGAGTCCCTCTTTTATCCAATCGGGTAAGGTGAGCAAGAAAACCCTAACGCAGTTAGAGTGACCACCTGGCTTTTTAGGATGCTTCATTTGATTTTCTGGGTTCTCTGTTAATTTTGATTAATGGGATGATGAAAATGGTGGCGTTTGGCCCAGAGAAGGTGATGTGCTTTTTCTTGGTGCTGGCGGTTGATGGCTGTTATCTGATATTGATGTGAACTGCAGCCATGGTTTAAAAAAAAATTGGAGTGCCCTTTCAATTAGAAAAAAAAATCTGTGTGTCTTTCAATGACTCGTTGTGCCTGGTTGCAGGCTCCAAGGTGAGTTTAGGTAAGATTTGTCATGGCCTTGTGTAAATAAGGATGACCTTGTAGCAGCTACTCTGTAGATGCTACTAAATAAAGGCAAACACACACAAAGGTAGTCAACTCAAGACTGGTTTATTGCAGACGTACACCCTGACTGTTCATGAGTCCACAGGACCAGCAGGTTAAAGCTATGAGCCATTAGCGCCCTGTGCCTTTAGGCAGGGGCTTCATCTGATCCACTCACTGTACTTTGGGGCCCAGCACTGCTAGCCCACGATGTGTCAGGTAAGTCTGTGAACTGATGGTGGCGGTTCGCAATACCGTGCTTTGCACCTGCTACAACCTATTCATTGGTAGAGTATCCCCTTGATCCTTTTTGATCAATCTTCTCTGGTCATTGCATTCAAGAACTGTATACCCACTTATCACCCCCTTGCAGTATCACTATTCTTCCTCCACCTGGTCCTTTGGTTTCTCTTGCTTCACGATCTGATCGGCACATGCCAATTAACTGCCTCTGTTTCATTGATCACCCTTCCCTGGTTCACCAATCCCCCCCTTTGGGTCCCTGTCCAACCTTTCCCATCCTGTGTCATTATACTTGCTAATTCCCTTTGCTCACTCAGCCTTGATGAAGGGTTCTGGCCTGAAACAGTAACAATTTTTTTCTCCATCTAGCAGTAGTTCTTCCAGCAGATTGTGTTTAGCTCCATATCCCAGCAACTGCAGGCTCTTGTGTGTACTCCTGAATTGTGTTCATCATTGAGAATGTAAATGAGCCTGCTTTCATCATTTGGGCAGCACAGAGGTATAGCCGCAAGAGCACTGCCTCACAATGTTGAGATCTAGGTTCATTCCTGCCCTTTGAGTTTGCATGTTCTCACACATGGCTTCTTCCAGGTCTCTGGTTTGCTTGTGTCCCAATGATGCATGGATTTATTGCTTAATTGGCTGCTGTAATATGCTCCTAATATGTGAGTGAGTGGTAGAATATGATAGGAGTTAATGGGAAAGTAGAGGGAAGAAGGGTTAATGCAGAATTAGTGCAAATGGATGTTTGATGTTTAACATGGACTGGAGGGCATGTTAACATACCGTACATCTTTTATGGCAATGTGACTTATTACAGGAATGATCTCTTCCCTCGGATCAATTTTTAGGTATGATCTCAGTCTTGAATATACTCAGCAATGGAGAATATGCACCCTCTTGAGGTGGAGAATTCCAAAGATTGAGGTGGAGAATTCCAAAGATTGAGGTGGAGAATTCCAAAGATTGAGGTGGAGAATTCCAAAGATTGAGGTGGAGAATTCCAAAGATTGAGGTGGAGAATTCCAAAGATTGAGGTGGAGAATTCCAAAGATTGAGGTGGAGAATTCCAAAGATTGAGGTGGAGAATTCCAAAGATTGAGGTGGAGAATTCCAAAGATTGAGGTGGAGAATTCCAAAGATTGAGGTGGAGAATTCCAAAGATTGAGGTGGAGAATTCCAAAGATTGAGGTGGAGAATTCCAAAGATTGAGGTGGAGAATTCCAAAGATTGAGGTGGAGAATTCCAAAGATTGAGGTGGAGAATTCCAAAGATTGAGGTGGAGAATTCCAAAGATTGAGGTGGAGAATTCCAAAGATTGAGGTGGAGAATTCCAAAGATTGAGGTGGAGAATTCCAAATGCTTCTGGTGATGGAATGCATCAAAGCACATCTCCCAGAGGCACTGGATCCACTTCAATTCACTTATAGAAGAAACCATTCCACAGATGATGCTATAGCCTTGTTGCTTCACTCTATCCTTGCCCACCTGGAGAACAATGCCTCATTTGCAAGACTGCTGTTCATTGATTTCATTTCAGCATTTAATATGATAATTTCCCAGAGCCCAATGGAGAAGCTGTCCTCGTTGGGACTCAACACCCCTCTCTGTAATTGGATGCTGGACTTGCTAACGGAAAGACTAGAGTCTGTCTAGATCGGAAGCAGAATATTGATCACTGTCACATTGAGCACTGGCGCACCCCAGGGCTGTGTGCTCAGCCCATTCCTGTTTATGCTACTGATCCATGTCTGCATTGCCACATCCAGCTGCAACAATGACATCAAATTTGCAGATGACACAGTAGTAGTTGGGTCTCATCAGCAACAACAATGAGTTACACTACAGAGAAGAGGTGGAAAATTTTATGAAATGGTGCAAGAGTAACAACCTTAGTCTCAACATGAACAAGCCAAGGAAGATGATCGTAATTTTTCTGGTGGACAAGCAATGACCATCCTCCATTACACATCAACAATTTTGTGGTAGAGCGAGTGGAGAGCACCAAGTTTCTTGGAGTTCACTTAACTAGTGATCTATTGTGGATACTGAACATCTCTTGTCAGGAAGGTGCAACAGTGAATGCACTTCCTGAGAAGACTGAAGCGGGCAAGGCCACTGTTATTGTCAACCTTCTCTCGGAGCTCTATCAAGAACGTCCTAGCCGGCTGCATCACAGTGTGGTACAGTTGATGCAGAGAAATTGATTGGAGGTCAATCCACTGACCATAAGAGTGGCAAAGAGGATCACTGGAGTCTCTCTTCCCACCCATTGACATGATCTACCAGGATCGTTGTCTGAAGTGAGTGCACAAAATCATTTGAGGAACCCTTCCAACATTCACACAGCATCTTTCAGCTGCTCCCATTGAGAAAGAGATACAGGAGTATCTGAGCCAGCACCACCAGACTGAGAAACAGCTTCTTCCCATGGGCAGTGAGAATGTTGAATGACCAAAGGAACTGCTGAGACTCTCTTTTGCACAAAGCAATATTTATTAATTATAGACAAAATATTTGTCCTACATATGCATTCTTAATGCAAGTGTATTAGTTCGGCATTGTAAGAGTAAGTTTTAAGCAACTGGAAAATATATTTATCCAGCATCTACCAATCTCCTTGGGCGACGCTTCCTGGTTGACACCCTTTCCTCCCGACCCCCCCATCTCCGACGCACGCCACCGGAAGGCAGGGCGCATGTTACAGGCTGCCAATTACTCTTCAATACGGACTTGCAGCTCCCGTACTATCCCCCACCATTTTGGCAACCACCGCTTCACTTGGCAATTTGTTTTAGCAGACATCTACCAGCCTCTCCTGGGCAGACTTCCTGGGGGCCCACTTCTTCCTAATTGACATCAAGGGCTGTCGGCTTGTACATGCAAAGACCTTTCAGACCCTTGCACTGGAAGGCACCAAATTGACTGATCCCCACTTACACTTGATGGCAATGAGTTCACCAAGATTCTAGCCGAGTTCCCCTCCATCACGGTGCCGAACTTTAACTCCACGGGACAAGGCATCACATCCTCTCTAAAGGCCCCCCCATACCAGAGCATGCTGTCTCCCGCCAGATAAACTCAACCTCACCAAGGAGGAGTTTTTTTAAAATGGGGGAACTCGGCATTGTCCGCTGCTTTGACAGCCCTGGGCCTCCCCCCTCCATGTGGTCCCGAAGGCATCAGGGGGTTGGAGACCACACAGGGACTACTGCCGGTTAAATGAACCCACCACGCCCTGTCCCCCATATTCAGGACTTTTATGCAAACCTGAAGGGGGCATGGATATTTTCCAAAATTGACAATCTGTAGCTATCATCAGATCCCCGTCCACCCTGAGGATATCGCAAAGACTACTATTATTACACCATTTGGGCTGTTCGAATTCCTCAGAATGTCCTTAGGCCTAAAAAACGCTGCGCAAGTGTTTCAAAGGCTTATGGATGCTGTGGGCAGGGATTTGAAATTTGTGTTCATCTACCTTGATGACATTCTGATTGCAAGCTGTGATCGTGCCAAATACGCTGGTTACATCAGACAGTTGCCCCACAGATTGAGTGAGTTTGGCCTTACAATTTATTCAGGAAAATGCCAGTTCAGCAAAGACTCAATTGACTTTTTAGGTCACAAGATTGACTGTTATGGGGCCAAACGACTACCCAACAAGGTAGAGGCCATTCGAGTATTCACCAAGCCTACGACAGTAAGGGGACTACAAGAATTCACAGGTGTGAATTTTTACTGCAGATTCCTGCTAGGGTTGGCTCACACCATGAAACCTTTATTCTCCCTCATGACAGGTACAAAGAAGTTGATTTCGTGGAACCAAGAGGCATCCGATGCGTTCCAAGAAACAAAAGGTGTGCTGGATAACACCGCCCTCCTGATACACCCTAAAATTGATGCCCCCACCGCTCTCATAATAGGGGGAGCCTTGGAACCGTGGATGAGTGGACACTGACAGTCCCTTGCATTTTTCAGTAGAGATCTGTGGGCGTCTGAACTGAGATATAGTGCTTTCGATAGAGAATTCCTGGCGTGGTACCTGGCAATCAGACATTTTAGATACTTCCTTGAGGGCAGGAAATTCCAAATTTTTACAGACCAGAAACCTCTTACCTTCGCCTTCTCTAAGGTTTCTGACCCGTGGTCAGCTAGGCAACAAAGGGGCATTTCATATATTTCAGAATTTTCTAATGACATTCAGCATATTGCTGGAAAATCCCACGTGGTGGCCAATGCCCTGTCACGTGCCATGATACAGTCTGTACACACCTCAACATGAAGCATTCTGGGGGAATTCCTGGCTGAAGCACAGGCAGCGGACAAGGACATTGACGCATATCACACTGCAATTACTGGCCTCCTGTTGGAGAATGTACAGCTTGGTCCTGGGGAGTTGACTGTCCTGTGTGACATGTCTACAGGTAAGCCTCATCTGATCATTCCCACTACCTGGATTTTTGAGGCTATACACAACTTGGCACACCCTGCTATCAAAATGACTGTCATGATGGTTGTTAGTCGATTTGTCTGTAAAGAGGTCAGCCAGTGGGACACGAATTGTATACGGTACCAGGCCTCAAATGCTTGCTCACACTAAAGCCCCCCACAATAATTTCAACCACCACAACACCATTTCAGCCACGTTCACATGAATCTGGTGGGCCACTTATCAATATCCAGAGGTGTATTCTACTTACTGACCCTAGTAGACAGGTTGACCAGATGGCCGGAAGCCATTGCCAGAGACCTCCACAGAAATGTGCGCCAGAGCCCTCCAGTACAATTGGGTGGCTAGGTTCGGTGTTCCAGAGCATATAATCTTGGACAGGGGCTCCCAATTTACCTCCAGCCTCTAGTCTAATCTCACTAACATCCTGGGTACTCAGCTCAACCATACCAAGGCTTATCATCCTCAGGCCAATAGTTTGGTGGAGTGATTCCATCAATACTTTAAAGCAGCTCTCATGGCCAGACTCAATGGCCCTAACTGGGTGAACGAGCTCCAGTGGGTACTCTTGTGGATCCGGGCCATTCCTAAAGAGGACCTAGAGGTTTCTGGAGCCAAAATAGTGTACGGCGCACCATTGGTGATTCTGGGGGAATTCCTGGCTGTCAGAGACACTGGGGATGATTTCCCTGCGGCTGCCTTGTCCCACCTGCAGGACCCCCTGGGCACACTCGCCCCGACACAGCCATAGCAGCACAGCTCACGAATGATATTCGTACTTAAAGAAGTTGAGACTTGTAAAAAAGTATTTGTCAGACGCAGGGTACACAGACCCCAACTACAGAGGCCTTACAAAGGCTCATCAAAGTTATATGACACAACAGGTCAATGTGTCTTTTGGATATTGGAAGGAGAAATGAGATTTTCACCCTGGACCAGCTCAAGCTGACTCTGACCACCCGATCCCTGATCCAACCCCTTGCCGAAGGGGGAGGCCTCCCAAGCACAAGGCCGTTTCTAGCGCCGATTCTGGGAGGGGGGGGTGGGTTGTGTAGCGGCCAACCTTGCCATGCTCGAAGCGACGACCTGACCCCGGGAGCCCACAGCCTACAATGCTGGCTGAGATGGGCTATGCACTTTGATGTCGACACTCGACTCAGCAGCACACTCTGATGGGCTGGCAAGCGGCAGCCGATTGGGTGGAGCTGGGGAAGCAGCCACACCCGAGGATAAGAGGGGCTTACTGGATAGCGTTAAACAACCAATCCCAGGAAGCCGATTGTAATACCACCAATCAGGTGGCATGATGATGTCAGAGATGGGCTTCTGAGCCCTATATAAGGAGAGCTGCCAGCACAATAAAGCAGTGTTGAATTCACTCCCATTATGTGTGTCTCTGAGCATAACCTCTCCAGTGGTAGCAGCCGCTACAAAACTATGCATTGATCTGTAAAGCACTGTCCTTGTTATAACCTGCCAATGTGAAAAGAGTCCACTATTTTCTGTGTCCATTGGTTAATCTGTTATCCATGCTAAATTTGTAATCCCACCCAATGCTAGTGAAGTATCTTGAACCTGAAATGTCATTTCTATATTTTCACAGATTCTTTTTGACCGGCAAATGTTTTCAGAATGTTATTTTATAAATGCTTATTTCTATAATATATCATTAAAATACTTAGCATGTCATATGTAGCCCCTTTGAAAATGAACTTTTAAAAAGTTAAGTATCTTGATTCACTGGTTACCTTTTTTTTCATCCACTGAAACAGGAAAACTGCAAGTTTTGTCTAATCGCATTATTATTTCCCACGTGCCTTATTGACACTTTTGCAACATTTGACTGCAATGTGCTCTTTCTCCTTTTTGTGTTATATTTGCTGTTTTCTAATTTGTTTCTACATTTGTAACATTCAACTATTAAAAGCTCAAAATACGTTTTTTAAAGCTTGGAGTCCCAAGACTGCATCATTCTATTAATAACATTGGGATATACAAAAATATTTCAGCAGAAAGGTCAGAACATGGGTGATAATTTAAAAAATATCTTGAAGAGTGATTACAAGAGTTGTAGAAGTAAGGTCAAGGTCAGTTCGAATTGACTCCGACAAAAGAGTTTGTTGCCATGTTACGTGGGGGAAAAGTACTTAAGAGAACAATAAGTTGTAGTACATTTGTTAGATGACAGACACAAATTACTTATATTGCAGGATACACAGCTGTGAGACAGAGCACAAGTTTTCTGCCAGGTCTGATTATCAAGTGCTCATTTTGTCAATTGATGGTGAATTTTCTCAGGTGATGATGAATTTCACTAAATTTCTTCCTTCCCTGAGAAATGATTCCTGGAATATGGGAAGCGTTCATGTTTTCCAGAGATTTGTGGTGACCTTTTATTTTTGGATGATGTTTGGTGGAGGACCTTTGTCTTCTGGATGTTGAGTGTCAGACCATCCTTGAGTCTGATATCTTGAAGCCTGGGCTCTTGAGAGCATACAAATGGTAGTGAAGTCTTTATACAGTGCCCATATGCTTCTAAGACTATAACAAGTAACTCAAGATGGTGGGGGAAGGGGAAATGCCTCCAACATTTCTCTGCAGATTCTTCCATATTCATGAGAAAGGCAAGCAAAGTGGCATCAGCAACTTTCCCCAAAGCTATGTCCCTCACATTGAGTCTCTTGTTACTCTATCAGCTGCATCTGTCTGGCCATGCCATTAGCAAGCCTAATACCAAATTCTCAAAGTAGGTGCATTATTCTGAGCTCTGTCATGGTAGGAAATTATCTGATCGACAGGGAAGAAGATTCAAGGGTGTGTTTAAGTTATCCTGACTCCCAGGGGTCCAGTAATTTTAGGCAGCAAGGTTACTGGAGTGGTTAGTGAAATACTATTGCAGATCTGGGTTTGAATCTGGAATTGTCTGCAAGGTGTTTGTCTGTACTTCCCATATCGGAGTGGGTTTCATTCAGGTTCTCTGATTTTCTCCCACCCTCCAAAAATGTATGGAGTTTGTAGGTCAATTGGTATATTTGATCATGTGGGCCGGAAGGGTCTGTTTTCATGTTTTATGTCAAAATCTCAGAGTGGAGGAAGAATGTTGGTGATGTTAATAAAAATTTTTATCCCATGCATTGGGAGCAAGCTGAAGTACTGTACAGGCAGCAGTAGAACATACTAATGCCTAAGAAAATGGAGGGTAAATGGATTGAGGCTTTATTTACTTTAAAATTTTAGTGCAGAATTAGAAGATTTTATTTTCTGCTTTACCCTTTGAGTGAAATATAAGAAAAGAACATGATAAAATAATGTTGCTGGTTAAGGTTGATTCTGCAGCAGTTCTTTTGTACTTTGGAAGTGCAGTATTTAAACATTATTACTGAAAAGGCTAATAAATGCCCCAAATGTAAGAGTTGCATCGTGTCTTGGTCCTGACTTTTCCATCCATACCCTCCCACTGCTGAGAGGATGGGTTTGAAGTAGCATCTCAATGTTTTGAATAAGATTGTGCGGAGTCCAGTTAATTGTTTTTTTTTTGTTTCACTAGATTCGCATTGCAGCTTTAAATGACACTACAGTGGTGGAAGACTATGAAGAATCCTACAAGAGCCACAAAACTCAAACAAAAGAAGCTCAGGTTTGTACTAATTATTTTTTGATGGCTTATTGTGCCAGTGGTAGCAGACCAGATGAGATTAGCTAAATCAGCACAAACTGGAAAAGAGCCTTGGGCCATTTGGATCTCTTTTAGTAATGGGGAAATCAGAATCAGAATACAGTGGTACCTTGTTATAACGCGATGATTTGGGTCCAAAAAATTGGATCACAAAAAAGTGGGGTCGTGCTAAATCGGGGTCACGATAGACAGCGTTTTAAAAAAAAAATAAAGAATGCATGTACAATACCTGTATTTGCAATCATCTTTTTTATTTCTTACAATCTTCATTTGATTTTTTAAAAAAGCAGTCAAGTGTTTGTTGCCTGAACGCAGCAGGTCGCTGGGGGGAGTGAAATCCAAAATGCCTCTGAGCTGGAGGACTTTTATGTGCTCCGCATCCTGGGTCTCCAGCCAACATAGGCTGGCCTTGAGGTACTCAATGACTTCAGACACTTTCGGGGGTAGGGGGTGGAGGCTCCTCATTGTCATCCTCCTGTGGTTCGGGATCTGGTGCTATAGTAACATTAAGGATGATCTCGGAGTCTCAGATGCTCATATGTCGGACATTTATCATTGCCAGAGAACCACTGGTGAAAATTCTCTTTGGTAATTTGAAACAGCCTCTGCGCCTCACCTACCTCTTTATTTGTGAAGCCGTCGAATTCTCGCTCATCATCATCATCGTCGTCTTCATCTTCCTTGGTGGATTTTCATTATGAAAAGGCTGGACCTAGACCCTTCTCCCAGCATTTTCCACACATGAGCTGACTGCTGCCCAGCCTTTCCCACCTAAGTGGCAAATTTCTTTAACATTCATGCTTTTCAGAGAGTCATCCAGTGTTGTTGATTTGTCTACAATTCTGCAAATTAACTCACACCTGTAATTCTGCTCGAACACAGAGATGATCCTCTGATCTAGGGGCTGGATCTTAGATGTAGTGTTCTTTGGGAGATAAGAAACTTGGATCATTCCATCGCGGCTTAATCGTTTGGCAGCTGGCGGGTGGGCAGGATAGTTGTCAAGCAAAAGAAGAGCTTTGGGTTCTAGCTTTTGCTTATGCAAATGAGGCTGGGCAGCAGGGTCAAAAGTTATATAAAACCAGTCCTCAAAGATGATACTGGTCATCCAAGCATTGCTGCTATGTACGGTAATGACCATGTTGACATGGTGGAAACAACAAAGTGAGCGAAATTTGTTTTAACTGATGTGTTCCAGTCTTGTTAACACAAAACAACATCACGTGATCTTTGCATTGATTGAACCCTTCTTGTCGATGGGCATCATCTTTGCTAGACAGTGTGCAGTCTGGGATCATCTTGTAGCAGAGGCCTGTTTCATCACAGTTGTACACTTGTTCTTCAACATTGCCACTTTCTTCTGAGTTTTTTTTAGTTCTGCTGGGTATTTGCTGGAGGCAGCACTGTCGGCTGAGCGAATTTCTCCAGACACTAAAACTTGAGAAATCCCTTGATGGCGTTTAAACCAGTCTAGCCATCTATTGCTAGCTTTGAACTGTGTGATTTCTCCGTTGATCAGCTGGTCAAACTTCTTGGCTCGAGCTTTGAGAATAGGCCCGGTAATTGGAAGGCCTTCTGAGCATGACTGAACGAACCATTCATACAGGGAGTCATCTTTTGTGGTCTTCATGCATTTGGCCTTTAGTCCTGCCTCTTCTGCAACTTTCCAAAAAGATGTGCATAACTTAGCTTCCTGAGATTTACAGCCACGAAGTGTTGATTCAGGTGTGCCAAGGTCACGTGCAATTTGGGGTTGACTTGTATTCTTGAATGCGTCAAGTGGATGAAGTTTAACTTTCACTGAAAAAGGTCTTCATCTTCTAACGGTGTGTTCCATTTTGATTTGAAAATGATTTCAATTCTGGAAAGAGGACAAAAATGTGTTCTGGAAAGAGGACAACCCTATCACGTTTTGAAAGGTGGGAGGAAACTGGAGCACCTGGAGGATATCATGCAAGATCGGGAAGAGTACAAACTCTTCACAGACAGTGCCGTATTTGAACCAAGGTCACGAGCACTGTAACAATGTTACGCTAACTGCTATGCTATCTGTGGCCCCTGTATCCTATTGTGTTCTTCTTCTGATGGAAGAGTCCAAAATCCAGGACTTAGTTGCAAGATAGGGGAGCTGTCATTTAAAACTGAGATACAGAGCAATTCTTCTTGCACAGGGTGATGAGTTCTGGAATTTTCTAGTGCTGGAGGCTGGATTACTGAAGGTCAGTAATCGAAGGCTCTATTGTAGCTTTGCAAAGTTTGGATTAGACCCCACTTTGAATATTGCGTTCAGTTCTGGTTGCCTAATTACAGGAAGGATGTAAATGCTTTTGAGAGGGTGCAGAGCAGATTTACCAGGATGTTGCCTGGATTGGAGAACATGTTGACAGAGCTAGGGGTTTTGTCTTTGTGCAACAAAGAATAAGAGGTGACTTAGTGGAGGTATACAAGATTACAAATGGCTTAATAGGGTGGACAAATAGCAAATAGCAGAGGATGTCTGTTTAAGATGAGCAGTTGAAGGTTGGTAGTGAAGACTTGTACAATAGGGACATTAAAAAGACTCTTAGAGAGGTAAATGGATGTAAGAAAAAAATGGAGGATTATCGCTGTGCAGTAGGGAAAAATTAGATTGTTGTGGGATAGGTTTACATCATGGGTTGAAAGGCTGTAATGTTCTGTGTGGATGTGGTACAGAACAGGCCTGGAGCTTTGAACATTCTGAATGGCACAGTGTACTTGAGGGGTCAGATGGCTTACTGCTGTTTGTGTTATCATGGTATCACCCTGAGGGGTCAGGTGGCTTACTGCTGTTTGCGATATCATGGTATCACCCTGAGGGGGCAGGTGGCTTACTGCTGTTTGCGATATCATGGTATCACCCTGAGGGGTCAGGTGGCTTACTGCTGTTTGCGATATCATGGTATCACCTTGATGATCTCTTTTACTCCACAGATGCTGAACCTAACCTGCTGAATTCCTCCCAGGTTTTGTTCCAGATTTCCGCTGTCTCCTCTTGTGTCTCCCTATTACGTGTTCTTCCAGTTTGATAATCCTATTAAGCAGCTATTTTGTTTATCTGCTGGAGATTTGTAGGGTAGTCTCTCCCTTGGAGGCTGATCTGCAGGGTCTAACCAGATGTTTGTTTCCTTCAATACAGGAAGCTGAAGCATTTTCCCTGTACCACAAAGCATTAGATCTACAGAAGCATGATCGGTATGAAGAATCTGCAAAAGCTTACCACGAGCTGTTGAATACGCAGTTGTTGAAAGAGGTAAATTATAGAAAACATGAAGGCTTGATGCCGTGGCAATATATTGGTAATTAATATGAAATATTTAAGAACAATTTTGTCAGATTCAGTAAATAAAAATGGCCTCTGTTTAGTGCTGTACACAAATTGTTTTTAAATATTCACTATGAAATTATGAATAAAAATTAATTTATTGGTTTGCAAGTATTCCTTTTTACTGAGTGGATTGGATGAGCCATGCTTTGCCCAGAGGGGAGGAGTGGACATCAGTTTAATGGGAGAGATTTAACAGGAACCTGAGTGGTAACTTTTGTTTTTGCACAGAGGGTGGTGGGTTTATGGAATGGGCTGATTCTAGGGGCTTACCACTCAAACAAAAACTTGCGTTGTAAATCTCATTTAAACTTCCTAACCTTTTTCTTTCCACTCACATACCACTTTTAAGTATTCTTTATGCCATAGGTGCTCTGTGATTAGTAAGGGATTGCTGAAGGTGGTAGGTGGGTGGAAAGAAAAAGTTTGAAAACCACTATTTTAATTGTACCTAATTGACTCATTATGTCCAAAGGAAATGGGCCAATGACAATTTTTCTCAAGCAAAATATTTCTGTAGCAACTGGGTCTAGTGCAGTGATTCTCAACCTTCCCTTCCCACTCTGATAAAGAACATTCTAATGTTACATAAAGTCCTAAAAGGGCAAGAGGATAACGAAGGAAAGAGTATAGACCAAAAAGGTAACCAGCTTGAGACAGGATAGTTTTATGCAGGTGTCTTCACCAATTAACAGGGTGATCCTGATGTTGTTGACTATGAATTTTGGATGGGTTAAAGGGCATCAAAGTGTCTTTGAAAGTAATGAAATGTTTGCAGTTATAAAGAAGCAAGGAAGGAAATGGCAAATGTTTTGCGATCATTCTTCAGTCCTTCCTGATTGCACGAATAGTACCAGAGGATTGGAGGACTGGTAACATGTACCTGTGTTTATTTTTTTTTAAGGAGGAAATCAACTGAATAATTGCAGTCTGGTTGGTTTAATTTTGAAGGGCTTATTATCAAAATCCATTCTGAAGTTCAACAGAACATTTTGTTTGGAAAGGCGCACATTAATCAGCATGGATTTGTGAAAGTGATGTCATCTCTGGAAAGCAGTCTAATTATTTGAGAGGTAACAAGAGAGTTAATGAAGGCAGTGAATCTTGATGCAATCTGCATGGATTTTAGTTTGGCTTTGAGGTCTTGTCTGGCAGGCCAGTCTAGAAAGTATTTGTCCATGAAATCCAAGAGAAAGTGTCAAATTAGAGCATGTATTGCTTCAGTGGAAGGAAGGCAATGTTTAATCAGTAGTTTATGAATGGAAAATTGTTACTAATGGTGTCTCTGCAGTGCTCACTATTAAAAATACAAAGATGAAGAAACTCAGCAGGTCAAGCAGTGTCTGATGTTTCTGGCTTGAGACCTTCATCGAGATGAGGGCTGTGGATATTTGTGTTTTACTTTTCACTATTTAATTGTTTGTTATTTTCTTTTGATGATTTGATGTAAATGTCTGGGGAGGTGATAAAGAAATTTCTAGATGATTAAAATTTAGTTGGCAGTGAAGGACTGCATGGGGACACAAATGGCCTTGTTTGTTGGATAGAAAACTGGCAAATGGAATCCAGGGATGTATGAGGTTGTGCATTTGGGCAATTGCAACAAGACAAGGAAATGTATAATAAACGGAAAGATAAAAATACCTTGGTGAGGGGCTCAAGCTGAAACATTAGTTATGTACAATATCTTTATCTTTGCTATATAAAGTATACTGTTTGATCAGGTGAGTTTCTCCAGCATTTCTGTGCTTTTACTTCAATCATGGTGTCTGCAGACTTTTGTGTTTTACTTATAAACTGGAAGATGCAGAGGTTCATGTTCATAGAACCTGAAAAGTAGGAAGGCAGGTCAATGGAGTTGTCAAAAAAAACATATGGGATGTTCTCCTTTATTAGTAATTACAGTCACAAGAATATTTTATGAGATATTCGATCCCTATGGAATATTAATGGTGTCAGTTGTGATTTGAATTATGGAGAGTTTATTCTTCATCATGGACTTCTTATAGTGAGACACTTGGCCAAATGCTATCTTGTTTTTGCCTCACTTGTGTCTATTTTTGCGATTTAAGTTGTGAACTGAGTGGGGTACTGAGTTTCATTGAGAAGAGTATTGGTTAACACATCATATGAGAACAGTGCTCACAACTGCCATCATTGAATGATAGAGTGGCAGCGAGCTGGTTTTCTTGGGCAGTACAAAGTTGGCTGGTTTTTGTTGAAACCACAGTGGAATGCCGCAGATGAGGTGCAGGATTGCGACAAGATTGAGAAAAGCTTTGGGGTGATGATACATTTCCATGATACCATTTTGCACTGAGATTGGGTCTATTCTGATATGTTGGTGAAGATCACAGCTTGCATTCCAACTCCTAGCAGATGTAGGTGGAGATAAATTTCAGAAAACACACAGCAGGGAGGTACAGGAGTTGTGTTTGCCTTCTTTCTGATGATATTGAGGAGTTTATTGTCATACATCGTAAAATCTATATATTCACCAAAATTCTTGCATATTGCGGCTGAACAAATATATTTTTTTAAAAGAACTGCAATAGTGTAGTTAATAGAATTGAAAAGGGACAATACAAAAATGAATAAATAATAAATATTCAAAATTATCCTAGTGCAAAAATGTGACCTTGCAATAATGCAGTCAACCTTTTTGAACTCAGTGAAGCCCTTGATTCATGTTACAAGGGGGAGATTTAGGAGCTTGAAACTTTTTTTTGAACCAAGAGGTGTTGGTGTCCAGACTTTTGTACCTTCTATCTGACATTAGTGGTGACGAGACTTTGTGACAGGATGATGGAAGTCTTTACAATGTTGGCTTCCTTCTAGAGTGAGTGCCTTGCATTGATGCATTCAGTGGATGGGAGGTCAGAACCTTTGATGGATCTGGGTATTTTTGTTACCTTCTAGAACCTTTTGTGTTCCTGGGTGGTCGAATTTCCGAAGCAA
Organism: Narcine bancroftii; assembly: GCF_036971445.1. Taxonomy (NCBI): domain Eukaryota; kingdom Metazoa; phylum Chordata; class Chondrichthyes; order Torpediniformes; family Narcinidae; genus Narcine; species Narcine bancroftii. The sequence goes on along the minus strand of NC_091472.1, from coordinate 173,111,523 downwards.
GTTGTGATGAAACTAGTCAGTATGCTTTCTATTGTGTACCTGCAGATGTCTGATCAAGACATACCAATTTTCCAAAGAATTTTTAAAACATGTAGGTGGTGTGATGCCTTTATGTTTGTCTTGATGAGTTGACTGCAGGAGAGGTCTTCTGAAAATTAGATTTCTAGGAACTTAGAGGTTCTAACCCTTTTAACCTCTATCTCATCAATGCGGAGAGATGTATAGTCCCTCAGCCTCTCCTAGATTCATCAATATGCTGGTTTGCGCTGGTAACAATGAGAACAAAATTGTTGTGGCAACACCCAACAAGATTCTTCTCCTCTATCACATGTCCTTGATAACTTCACCAAGTTCAAGATGGCTGGGCTGCCTAATTTTGCCATGTATGTCGAGTCCCATACAGAAGTTATTGAAGCCCTCAGTTTCTTCCTTCATAACAGACCTAAGCAGTTCCCCCTCCACCAATTACTCTCCTTACTTGGAAGAAATTGTACTAGCTCTCAATAACGTTTCCTTTGGCTCATTGTACTTCTTTGAAGTCAAAGGAGTAGCCATGGGTACATGCATGGATCCTAGTTCTCCTGTGGCTAAACAAGAAAGTCTGCAGATGCTGGATATACTCAGCAGGTCATGTAGCATCCATAGGAAGTTAAGGGTAACTAATGTTTCAGACCTGGGCCCTTCATCAGGTCACCTGATAAAGAGCCCAGCCCTGATTGGTTGGTTCACCTTTGCTTCCTATGGATCACAGCTATGCCCCCTTTTTATTGGTTATGTGGAGTTGTACTCATTGCAAGCCTACACAGAAAATGCTCCTCAACTCTTCTTCCGCTATACTGACAACCATGTTGGTGCTGCTTCTTACACCCATGATGAACTTGTCAACTTTATCCACTTTGCTGCCAACTTTATCCACTTTGCTGCCAACTTTTACCCAACCATAAATTCACTTGGTCTATCTTTGGAACAATCTCCCCATTTTTGTTTGTGTGTGACCATTTCAATTCCACACACCATTCCTACACTGACATTTTACTGCTAAACTGAGATCAATTGCATAATCAACATCTTCTATTCCATCTCTGCACTCTCCTACCCATCAGCGTAAACATTGACTTCCAATTTCTATTAAACTCCCTCCCCCTGGCCTTTCTCTTTCCATATCCCTCCCTCTTCTTTCCTCCTGCTCCTCACCTCCTTCCCTTTCTTCTCCTGTCAGTGAGTTACCCCCTTTAGCCCTTTGCTTTCCCCCCATCACTCACATTTTTCCCTACCTACTCTCCCACCTGTTACCTCTTACCCATTTGCTTGTGCTCCTCCCCTTCCCCACCTCCCTCCTTTCCACTCTTCCCTACTCCCTCCTTTTATTTCAGGTGTCTGGCTATTCTTATTTCTGAAGAAAGGTCATTGGTTATCCTTTACGTCCTATGGATATTGCATGACCATCTGATTTTTTTTCTTTTTTTTGGTATTGCATCTAGATTCTTGATCTCCATTCTGTATTAGAACTTATCATTTCTAGTCATTCGGTCAATATTGATGGTGATGTCATCAGCAAGTGCAGTTAAACTTGCATATTGAGTTTGTGTTGAAGAAGGCAAATGCAATGCTGGCATTCATTTCAAGAGGAATAGAGTGTAAGACAGAGATGGCCAAACTTGCTTCACGTAAAAGTAACATATGATAAACTTCAGATGTTTGAGAGCCGCAATTAGGTGATCGCAAGCCACGTGCACTAATGCTACCATTGTGTTGACCAACTTGTATGATTCCTGTCTCAGCCAATAGATTTCTGTGAGCTGCACATTATATGTTAGAGCTGCATGTGGTTCGTGAGCCGTGATTTGGCCAGCCCAGTATAACATAGATGTGATGTTGAGGCTTTTTAAGTCACTGGTGAGGCCTGTCTTGGAGTTTTGTGAGCAGTTTTGGGCTCTTCATTTAGGAAACGATGTGTTGAAATTGGAGAGGGTTCAGTGGAGATTCACTTGGATGATTCCAGGAATGAAAGGGTCCTTTTGGAGAATGTTGGGGGGTGGGGGGTGGGGGAGGAGGAGGAGGATCTCATTAAAACGTTTTGAATGTTGAAAGGCATGGACTGAGTAGATATAGAAAGGTTGTTTCTCCATGGTGGGAGATACTTGGATAAGAGGGCACAAGGATTGAAGTGCAGAGATGAGGAGGAATTTCTTCAGCCAGAGGTGGTAAATCTATGGCATTTGTTGCCGTATGTGGTTGTGGTGGCCGTCATTGGCAGAGATTGATAGGTTCTTGATTAGCTGGGGCATCAAAGGTTATTTTTCCGGGGGGTGGGGCTGGAAGAGAAGGCCGGGCAGTGGGATTGAGTGGCGAAAATGGATCAGCTCATGATTAAATGGCAGACAGAATCGATGGGCTGAATAGCCTATTTTTGCTCCTCTTAAATTTGTAGATGGAGTTGAAGCTGAATTTGACTGCATTGTCAGAAGTGTGCAATGAATAGAGCAAGGTACCCAGTCTTTTAGCTGGACGTGCACCTGTGTAGATGGTCAGCGAGGTTGAGGTGATGTTGCTGGTACATACTGATTAGGGGAGTTTGCTGATGAGGAAGTCGACATTCGATTCGAGTCCCAGATCCTTTAGTTTGGTCATAAGATTTGCTTGTATCAGGGCGATAAACACTGCTGTAGTCACTGAACAACAGCCTCATCTAGGTGTTCCTGCAGTCTCGGCCATTCTCAAAGGGGGCTGCAACATATTTAAGGGAGGCCACAGATTGAAATCATAATTTTTTCTTTTTTATATAATTGGTGGGAAAAAAGTATGGAAGAAACCAACTAAACTTGACTGCTTCACAGGCAGGTGGTGGGGGGGGGGGGGGTGGGAGCATAAATTTTGAACAGAGTGCAAAGGGGGCCATAACCAAAAAAGGTTGAGAATGGTTGGCTGCAGTGGTAAGTGGAATGCACTGCCTGAGGGCGTGTTTGAAACTGGGATGATGATTGCATTTATGATGTGTCCAGATGAGCACTTGAATCAGTCATCAAGGGTTTAAACCAAATTTTGAACAACGGGGTTATTATAAAAGAGTGAAACATGAAAGTCAGCAGATGCTGTGATTATAGTAATAATACACTCTGACGGTTTTTCAGTTCTACCTATCGCTGACCAGCCTCTGTCCCACTCCCCTTCCTCTCAAATGCTAACTTCTTAGTCCTTGATGCAGGGTATTGACCCAAAACATCAGCATATTATTTCCTCCACAAATATGCTTGGCCTTCTGTGTTTATCCAGCATTCTGTTTTTGTTCTAAATTCCAGCATTTGTCTTTTGTTTCTATTGCCTATAAACCTGTGGCTTTAGCCTGGACTAGACCCACCCAGAAAATCTTTGGAGAATCTTTGGTGGCCCATCTAATGCTACATAATAATGGCAGATTGTTGCTGGTTCTTAAGTTATGAGTGGGCATCAGTACATAATTTCTTGAATTCATCCTGTGGAAGTGGGAACCTTGCACAAAATTGTCTTGCCAGTATCCTCTCCCTTGACTCCCCATCTATTTTTTTTATCAGTTTGAGACCAATAAGTGTTACGAAGGCTGTTCAAAATGTCAAAATTTCCCTCTGATTGTATCATTCAAGCCCTCTAATGCATCAGTTTTTGTTCTGAACTAATGACTTTTGGCCTAATGAGTCACCTGGCTCTTGCGATTGGAGCTGTGCACCCTGATAGTACACACTAATGCTCTGATCATTTATTTCCTTAGGCCATTTTATCAGGTGATGAGAATGAAGGTTTAAAGCACCCAGGGTTAATGCTGAAGTACTCGACGTATAAAAACTTGGCCAGTTTGGCATCCCAAAAGGATGACCCAAGTACAGCAATGGAATTTTATTTGGAGGTAAGGAGCAAAATAAATGTAAAAGTGAAAGAAATAGATGTGGATGTGAGAAAATTAATTCAAAAGTGAAATCTTAACTTTTTGACTTTGGTAGTAAAATGGTGGCTCATTTTCTTTGGTAGATCTTGACAGCCTTGGTGCCCATTTTCTCCCCCCAAAATTCTTGCAGCCTCTCACTCCCAACCGTTGTTGCTACCTTCAACTTGTAATAAGGGCCAGTGCAAAATGTAATGCTGTTCATAAATGTTCTGCTCTTGTCCTTTGTTCTTTTCCCTTTCTCTTCTCCCCACTTGTGCTTGATGTGCAACAGGTTTTTGTGTCTGTTTTTTGCAGCATCAGAATGCTTTGGAGAAGTGGTGTGGGTACGACTACATGTTGGTACCATATTTGGTCTGCCCACTTTCCTCAATGCACTGGCATTACTATCAGTTTTAAATTGATTTAAAAAAAAAAGAATTTTTTGGCTCATTTGCTAATACTTCTGCGTTTGCATTATTGAACTTGCTGAATTAATATTTCCAATGATTCCCTCTCACAGGCTGTAATGTTGGATTCTACTGATGTAAACCTCTGGTATAAAATAGGAAGAGTGGCACTAAAATTGATTAGAGTTCCACTGGCTCGCCATGCTTTTGAAGAAGGACTGAAGTGTAATGCTGATCATTGGCCATGCCTGGATAATCTTATCACTGTACTCTACACACTTAGTGATTACACCAGTAAGTTGAAGTCTCTCAAGTTCATAGACTGAATTTATTAGCTGTGCTTTCCATCATTAGAATGGTATTTAAAATGCAGTTTATTGCCCTTGCACAGTGAATGTAATCTGATCATTGATGATTGCTGTAACCTTTGTTGGAAGGAGTAGGTATGAGAATTGGACAGGTTTATACTTGGATTTCAGGGCAGTATGGCTGCCATTAATTTCTAGGCCTGCCTATAAAGATTGATGTATTAGCGAAGAAACAGTCAGCTTCTGAGCCATTTGTAATGATTTGTCAGTCTTTTGGAGAACAAAATGTGGCTCAGAAGGTTACATTTTAATACAATACATCCTGTGAATTGTGCAGGGAGAGAAAGAGTAACCAAAAAATAAAATTTACCTCAATTTTTAGAATGATTTTTTAAAAATTTCAGACAATTTGCATTCCTGCTTGAAGTCTTTTCCTGAGCACTTGTGTGGATTCTTGCTGAATGGTTTAATATTCTTGTTTAATTTTGCTTAATCTGAACTTGTTCTGGAGTTAGATTTATAATTTCAGATTCTTTTTAGGTTTACTTTGTAGAGAAGGTCTGTGCATATTTTTAATAAAGTAAGATTTTTGGAACTTGTTTTGAAAATTTTAAAGTTTTAATTAAATTATTCTGATGTTTCATCATTCCTAATTTCCCATGTCCCTCACCTTTGTCTTTCTGGTAAAGATGAGATGGTGTTTCTCTAGGACCACGAAGCAGATTTACATGAATATAAGTTAAAATAGAAGTTAAATTTTCAGACATATACAATAAAAGTCCATGGTACATTACATACGTTCTGGGAATTTAGGACTCTGAAGGCTTGGGGGAAAAGACTTGCCCAATCTGGATGAACCTCCTACCAGATGGCAGAAGGGAGAAAAGTTTACATGAGGGGTGTGTGAAGACCTTCATAAAGTTTATTACTTTCCACGTGCATCGTGTGTTGTAGATAATCATCATGGTAGGAAGAGAGCCCCCAGTGATCTTTTCCACTGACCTCACTATCCTCTGCTGGTCATATGGTCTGAAGTGGTACAGCTTCCAAGCTAGGTGGTGATGCAATTGCTCTGAATGCTCTCAATACATCCTCTGTAGAATGTAGTGAGGATGGAGGGTGGGAGATGAACTTTCCTCAGCCTTTGCAGGAAGTAGAGGTGCTGCTGGGCTTTCTTGGCTTTGGACCAGGTGAGATTCTCCGCCAAGTGCACACCAAGGAACTTGATACTCTTGACGCCCTCAACGGTAGATGCTTCAGGCTTTTGTTTGTCTTCATTTGCAGCTAAGGCAGATACTAATTTTAATGTTGACTGATGGTGAAGTGATCATTATGAGTATTGCCGGTGGATAGTTAATCATTTTAGCCCATGTCACTTGCTCTTCATTAAATTTTAACATCCTGTCCGGTTTGAAGATTAAGATCTGGTCTTCAGGGGGCAATAATCCCAGCTACCAAATGCTTCTCAGACCTGGACAGCCCACAACACCTTCAAAAACACCATCAGTGCAAAATCCTCCAAATTTGTGATGGACTGATGAACAAATCAATGTTGTTATTCTCTCCTATGCCAACAACTCCAGCCCCCATAGACACGTTGGCATCCACTGTTCCTGCCTTTCTGAAACTCTTATTTTGTTAAGTTGTCATTGTGATGATTTAATATCGTGTGTGGCAGATGTGTAAACTAGCTTATACAATTAGTAACTTTAAGTACAGTGTTCTCCAAGATATTTGGGACAAAGACTTATTTCCTTTATTTGTCCCTGTGCTGTGCACTTTTAAATTTGTAATCAAGCAATTCACACGTGATTTTAAAGTGCACATTCCAAATTTTATTAAAGAGTTTTTGGGTACATTTTAGTTTGACCATGTAGAAATTAGAGCACTTTTTATGCATAGTTCGCCCATTTCAGGGCACCATAATATTTGGGACATTTGGCTTCACAGTGTTGTGATTTCTTGGGTGTGTTTAATTGCTTCATTGGTGGAGGTATAAGAGAGCTTGGGTTGCTTCTAAGCTTTTGATCACCTTTGAAGTCTCTTGTCACCATTTTTCAACATGAGGACCAGGGTTATGCCAATGAAAGTCAAAGAACCCATTATGAGGCTGAAAAACAAGAATAAACATCACCCAACTTTAGGATTACTAAAACCAACAGTTTAGAACATCGTTAAGAAGAAAGAGCATACTGATGAGCTCAGTAATCACAAAGGGACTGGTAGGCCAAGGAAGACCTCCACTGCTGATGACCGAAGAATTATCATAATGAAGAAAAGTCCCCAAATGCCTCTTCAACAGATCTGAAACACTCTTGAGGAGGCAGGCATGAATGTGTCATTAGCCCCTTTCACACTTGCCAGTGATCCCAGGAATTAACAGCCATTCGGCTATTAAAGTGTCTAGTGTGAAAGCAAAATCAGCTCAACGGCAGCGTCAGATGATATCATCTTATACTTTGGATTAATGGCCTTGACCCCTAGTGCAATCCCCGGTGTCTGCAGATGCCAGCATTGCAATCATGCAATTGAAATGACCCAAGTTTTTGCGTGGGTGCAGGAAAGTGAAGGAAGAAAAGATTAAAATGAAGGTATAAACTTTGCGATGGGAAAGTCCACAATGGGAGAGAGAGGAAATAGCAATAAATAGCAATAGCGGACAATTTTTAAATAATGTGGGAACATTGGTAGAGCTTTCATGCGCAATTTATAAAAACTGGGGGAAAAAGCAATGGCGGACCTGACTTCCCTGAATGCTGTGCAGCGGAGTAACCCCTCCATGCATGCAGCCATTGCATACAGCCCTTTCTCTGCCACATAGAATTCTGGAAGGGCAGGTCTGCCATTACTTTTTCCCACAGTATTTATAAATTGTATGCGATAGTGCTACCAACGTTCCCACACTATATAAATTATGTGCTATAGTGCTACAAACTTTCCCATGCTGTATAAATAGTGTGCTAAAGTGCTACCAACTTTCTCACCCTGTTTAAAATAAAAAATTGTCCACTATTGCTATTTATTGCTAGCACTTTCGCACGGTCCCTTATAAAGGTTTATATAGGTCGACACAAGAACAACAAGAGCTGAAGGCCTCATACTGTGTTGTACATAAAGTTTAATTATGTTATAATTTTGTTCAAATATAAGACCATAATACATTGATCAGGATTTAGGGCAGGTCCACCATTGCTCGATGCGTCATGACGTCACCGGTAGAAGGTAGATCAGTCTTAACTCTGGGGATGGCTTTCATTGTCCCAGTTCAGAGTGGTCAAGTGTGAAAAGCCACATTCCTATTCCAGGACACTGGGCAATTTAGTGGGATGCAAGTGTGAAAGGAGCTAATGACTACTGTCAACAGAAGACTTCATGAGTAGAAATACAGGTGCAAACCACTAGTTAGCCATAGAAATAGGATAGTCAGATTACAGTTTGCCAATAAGTATTTGAAGCTCCTCTCACATTTGCATTTCAGTAAATTGGCCGTTCAGTGTCCCAGGATAGGAATGGGGGTTTGGCCTTTCGCACTAGACCATTCCTAACTAGGATACTGAACGCTTTCACACTTGCGAGGGTTTATCCCCGACACTTATCTGTTCTACCTTTAATAGGAAGTGCCTGGAATGCAGTTGCCTGTTTCACACTTGCCTGATCTCAATGTCAGCATCTGCAGACACTGGGGATTGTACTAGGGGTCGAGGCCCGCAATCCCTGGTGTGAGATAATGTCATCTGATGCCGGTGTTGAGCAGATTTTGCTTTCACACTTGCCACTTTAAAGGCTGATTGGTGTTTGATTCGTAGGATCACTGGCAGGTGTGAAAGGGGCTTAACAGTCTGCAGAATTCTGGAAAAAGATCTTGTGGACTGATGATACGAAGTTTAACCAGTATCAGTGATAGCAAGAGCAAAGTGTGGTGGTGTAAAGGAACTGCCCAAGATCCAAAGCATACCACCTCATCTGTGAAATGTGGTGGTGGTGTTATGGACTGGGCATGTACGGCTGCCACAGGTACTGGCACATTTATTTTCATTGATCATGTAACTGCTGATGGCAATAGCAAAATGCATAGAAACATCTGATTTGCTCAGGTTGGAGCAAATGCCTCCAAACTCATTGGACAGTGCTTCATTCTTGAGCAAGACAATGATGCAAAACATACTGCTCAAGCAATAAAGGAGTTTTCAAGCTAAAAACTGGAAAATTCGTGAATGGCGAAGTCAGTCTCCTGATCTAAATACAATTGAACTTACCCTCCAATATGCTGAAAACACAAAGGGACAACTGATCTACCTTCTACCGGTGACGTCATGACGCATCGAGCAATGGTGGACCTGCCCTAAATCCTAAAACATGCAAGAGCTGAAGTAGAGGCCTGGCAGAGGATCAGCAGAGAAAATACTCAGCACCTGGTGATGTCTGTGAATGGCAGACTTCAAGCAGCCATTGCATGCAAGGGATATGCAACAAAGTTCTAAGCAGAACTACGTTAATATACATACCATTGCTATGTCCCAAATATCATAATGCCCTGAAATGAGGGGACGATGTATGAAAATGCTATAATTTCTATATGGTCAAACCTTTAAAATATGGAATGTGCACATTAATCACATGTGATTCATTTGATTACAAATTTAAAATTGTGGAGCACAGTTGCAAATGAGGAAAAATGTGTTTTTGTCCCAAACATTAAGGAGAGCACTGTACAGTTTGTCATTTTATACACACAAATCATCCTGCGCAATCGTGATGGAATAAGAATTTGAGGCTGCTGCCTTTGGTCGTTATGTTTTTAAAGCACATTTCTCACTTAATGTTTAACATTAACAGCAGGATTCAGATTGAGCCCCTTTTGCTCATTCAATCTTGCAAGCTGCTTTCAGCCATTCCTTTTTCCCTAATGCACTGGCACATTGATGTAGATTTAATAGATCATAATTAATGTCCTGTTCCTTAGAGAATAATAAAATGAGCCTGGGGTTCAGTTTGTGGGGTTATAAATGTGTAGATCTGCATTCAGACCTCTTTGTATCCATCTTCATGGAATTATTTGATGAGGATCTTTTGGTTTTGAAGGATGCAAACTGTAAAGAATTAACCACTTCTAGGATCCTATTGGTGTTGTGACGCTGCCCACTGTTCCCAGTTATAAGAGTGTTTTGAACCTTGAAAGGCTCTGGTCCGAAATGTCGGTTTGATATCTTTACCTCCTATGGATCCTGTGAGACTAGAACATTACAGCCCAGAAACAGGCCCTTTGGTCTTTCTAGTCTGTACCAAACTACTTTTCTGCCTCGACCCACTGACCTCTACCCAAACCATAGGCCTCCATATCCCTCCCATCCATGAACGTCCAAATTCTTCTAAAATGTTAAAATTGAGCCCACTTTCACCACTTCAGCTAACAGCTCGTTCCACACTCACCATTCTCTGAGCGAAGAAGTTCCCCTCTCATATTCCCCCTAAATCTTTTCCCTTTAACTCTTAACCCATGACCTCTGGTTTGCATCATACTGTGATGCAGTCAGCAACTGGACCCTTATTTGCAGTTCCAGTCAGGAACGATCCTGTGGCCAGTGAATAATTGCTGTTTGTCCCTGATGTATAAAGACTAAAAGCCATTGGACTAGACTATAATTTTTAAAAAACACATTTTTACTGCAAGTTGGCTGTCCATACGAAAATTGTCTGTACAGAATCTGATAAACTTTAATGTGAATTTGCTTCAACCATTGAGCCTCCTACTGAAGTCGGTCTGGACAAAGAAGGGAACAATACAGAATTGCTTCATGTGAATATGTTTTGTTTGAAAATGTCTTCAGTGGATTTTCAACCTCTTCATCACAGAAGATTCAGGCGGCATCGTTAACGTACAGGGGGTAGCACAATGCTATTATAGTGCCAGTGATCCGGGTTCGAATCCGCTGCTTTCTGAACAGAATTTGTATGTTCTTCCCATGTGTGTGTGACTTTCTCCAGGTGCTCTGGTTTCTTTCCACTTTCCAAAGACACATAGGATTTGTAGGTTAATTAGTCACATGGGTATATTTGAGTGGTGTGAGCTTGTGGCTGGAAGAGCCTGTTACCATGCTATATATCTAAATTTAAAAAAAACCCAAAAATCATATTAAACCAAGCTGACAATGCATTCTTATAAAAATCAGAATGAGAGAAAAGCATTTTTGGTTCCTGCAGTTATCATTCTTCTTTGGCTTGGCTTCGCGGACGAAGATTTATGGAGGGGTAATGTCCACGTCAGCTGCAGGCTCGTTTGTGGCTGACAAGTCCGATGCGGGACAGGCAGACACGGTTGCAAGGGAAAATTGGTTGGTTGGGGTTGGGTGTTGGGTTTTTCCTCCTTTGTCTTTTGTCAGTGAGGCGGGCTCTGCGGTCTTCTTCAAAGGAGGTTGCTGCCCGCCGAACTGTGAGGCGCCAAGATGCACGGTTTGAGGCGATATCAGCCCACTGGCGGTGGTCAATGTGGCAGGCACCAAGAGATTTCTTTAGGCAGTCCTTGTACCTCTTCTTTGGTGCACCTCTGTCTCGGTGGCCAGTGGAGAGCTCGCCATATAACACGATCTTGGGAAGGCGATAGTCCTCCATTCTGGAGACGTGATCTACCCAGCGCAGTTTGGTCTTCAGCAGCGTGGATTCAATGCTGTCGGCCTCTGCCATCTCGAGAACTTCGATGTTGGAGATTAAGTCGCTCCAATGAATGTTGAGGATGGAGCGGAGACAACGCTGGTGGAAGCGTTCTAGGAGCCGTAGGTGATGTCGGTAGAGGACCCATGTTTCGGAGCCGAACAGGAGTGTGGGTATGACAACGGCTCTGTATACACTAATCTTTGTGAGGTTTTTCAGTTGGTTGTTTTTCCAGACTCTTTTGTGTAGTCTTCCAAAGGTGCTATTTGCCTTGTTGAGTCTGTTGTCTATCTCATTGTCGATCCTTGCATCCGATGAAATGGTGCAGCCGAGATAGGTAAACTGGTTGACTGTTTTGACTTATGTGTGCCCGATGGAGATGTGGGGGGGCTGGTAGTCATGGTGGGGAGCTGGCTGATGGAGGACCTCAGTTTTCTTCAGGCTGACTTCCAGGCCAAACATTTTGGCAGTTTCCGCAAAACAGGACGTCAAGCGCTGAAGAGCTGGCTCTGAATGGGCAACTAAAGCGGCATCGACTGCAAAGAGTAGTTCACGGACAAGTTTCTCTTGTGTCTTGGTGTGAGCTTGCAGGCGCCTCAGATTGAAGAGACTGCCATCCGTGCGGTACCGGATGTAAACAGCGTCTTCATTTGTTGAGGTCTTTCATGACTTGTTTCAGCATGCTGCTCCAACCTGCAAGTGGTGTTGCAACTATGGAGAGGAAGAATATCTAAGAAGGTAGCTGAAGATGAGGTGCCTTGTATTACTGATCCTCAGGTTAAAATTTTTACTTAAAACTTTCTTCAACAGGCTAACTTGAAAATTTTGAGAACCAGCTTTTCAAGTCTTGTGGAACAATCATCTTTGAAAACTTTTTTTCAAAACTATTTAATGATTATGTACGTGTACATTGTTGGTTTAATCTACTTTCGTGTTGTAGAACAATCATAATATAATCCTCTTGTTGACTACCATGCTTGGTTTAAGGATAATTCAAAGCAAAAATGCAACATTACATTGCAAAGTTAATTGTTTTTTTAATTTCAAGCAGATAATTATAAAGCCACTTAAAGTGGACATAATGAGTGGAGATGGTTTAACAAACTGCTTTATTTAAAACCAAGTGCATGAAGTCTCATTGTTTTCTCATTTCAGATTGTCTTTATTACATATGCAAAGCTTTGGAGAAAGACTGCCGGTACAGCAAGGGCTTAGTTTTGAAAGAGAAAATATATGAAGAACAGCCTTGCTTGAGAAAGGATTCATTTCGTATGTTCTTGAAATGGTAGGCTTTTATCTTTTAATGAACATGGAAGCAAAATTGCACTTGCATAATATTTCTATTTTGCTTATTATAATAGAGAATATTGAGGTTTGCACCATTGTAAATCTATTTTCAGTATAAGATGTATTATTCATAATTACATTTTTAGATCTATGGGTAAATGCCTTCATAATTATGATGCATGAGGAATGAAAAAAAAGTGCAAATTCAAACAGGAATTCTATGTTTGGAGCAACAGATATTTTGTGCATGTGAAAGAAAGAATGTGATGGGGAAAATGAGGATTAAGTAATTGGAAATGGATGAAGGAGTGAGAATATGCAAAGGGAGGGGGAGAGTCGATGAGAGATTGATTGATAGAAAGGGATAATGAGGCAGAGAGAATGGACAGCAAGGGAGGAGCAGCAGAATAGAGACCAAATGATAAAAAATAGCAGTGAAAATGGCACAGCAAAGGGAGTGCAGCATGTTGGAATTCATTGTTGGGTGACGAGAAGGCATGGCAAGTTAGTGAGATAATGGTGGCAGACCAGATGATGCTAAAATGATGGGGTGGTTGTAATGTTTTCAAGAAATTGAAAGAGAGGCTAGTATAAATGAAAAATTAAAATGGACAAGGAAGAGGAGAGCACCTACATGTGCTAAATAGAGAGCTGATAATGAGTTTATTGGTATATACATTCTTCTTTGGCTTGGCTTCGCGGACGAAGATTTATGGAGGGGGTAAAAAGTCCACGTCAGCTGCAGGCTCGTTTGTGGCTGACCAGTCCGATGCGGGACAGGCAGACACGATTGCAGCGGTTGCAAGGGAAAATTGGTTGGTTGGGGTTGGGTGTTGGGTTTTTCCTCCTTTGCCTTTTGTCAGTGAGGTGGGCTCTGCGGTCTTCTTCAAAGGAGGCTGCTGCCCGCCAAACTGTGAGGCGCCAAGATGCACGGTTTGAGGCGTTATCAGCCCACTGGCGGTGGTCAATGTGGCAGGCACCAAGAGATTTCTTTAGGCAGTCCTTGTACCTTTTCTTTGGTGCACCTCTGTCACGGTGGCCAGTGGAGAGCTCGCCATATAATACGATCTTGGGAAGGCGATGGTCCTCCATTCTGGAGACGTGACCCACCCAGCGCAGCTGGATCTTCAGCAGCGTGGACTCGATGCTGTCGACCTCTGCCATCTCGAGTACCTCGACGTTAGGGGTGTGAGCGCTCCAATGGATGTTGAGGATGGAGCGGAGACAACGCTGGTGGAAGCGTTCTAGGAGCCGTAGGTGGTGCCGGTAGAGGACCCATGATTCGGAGCCGAACAGGAGTGTGGGTATGACAACGGCTCTGTATACGCTTATCTTTGTGAGGTTTTTCAGTTGGTTGTTTTTCCAGACTCTTTTGTGTAGTCTTCCAAAGGCGCTATTTGCCTTGGCGAGTCTGTTGTCTATCTCATTGTCGATCCTTGCATCTGATGAAATGGTGCAGCCGAGATAGGTAAACTGGTTGACCGTTTTGAGTTTTGTGTGCCCGATGGAGATGTGGGGGGGCTGGTAGTCATGGTGGGGAGCTGGCTGATGGAGGACCTCAGTTTTCTTCAGGCTGACTACAGGGGAATCACGTTGCTCTCCATTGCAGGCAAAATCTTCGCTAGGATTCTACTAAATAGAATAATACCTAGTGTCGCTGAGAATATTCTCCCAGAATCACAGTGCGGCTTTCGCGCTAACAGAGGAACCACTGACATGGTCTTTGCCCTCAGACAGCTCCAAGAAAAGTGTAGAGAACAAAACAAAGGACTCTACATCACCTTTGTTGACCTCACCAAAGCCTTCGACACCGTGAGCAGGAAAGGGCTTTGGCAAATACTAGAGCGCATCGGATGTCCCCCAAAGTTCCTCAACATGATTATCCAACTGCACGAAAACCAACAAGGTCGGGTCAGATACAGCAATGAGCTCTCTGAACCCTTCTCCATTAACAATGGCGTGAAGCAAGGCTGTGTTCTCGCACCAACCCTCTTTTCAATCTTCTTCAGCATGATGCTGAACCAAGCCATGAAAGACCCCAACAATGAAGACGCTGTTTACATCCGGTACCGCACGGATGGCAGTCTCTTCAATCTGAGGCGCCTGCAAGCTCACACCAAGACACAAGAGAAACTTGTCCGTGAACTACTCTTTGCAGATGATGCCGCTTTAGTTGCCCATTCAGAGCCAGCTCTTCAGCGCTTGACGTCCTGCTTTGCGGAAACTGCCAAAATGTATATACATTGTACAATGTACAAATGCACCGATTATTTTTTCTGGAGCTGAACAGGTTTGTTTAAAAAAAAATCTATAAAACAGCTATATGCTAAATACTTAATTGAACTGAAAGCCAATAAATAGACATAAAAGATAGATAATAAATATTCATAATTATCCTTGTGCAAATAAAAAAAAGTCACTCACAATAGTGCAAACAGTCCTTTTGAGGTGTTGGAGCAGGTCCTGGTTAGTGCATCAGGGAAGTTCAAGAATCTGTTTGCTGTAGGAAAGGAACTGTTCTTGAACTTAAAGGTGTTAGTCTTGAGGCCTGAAGGTAGCAGTGAGAAGGGATTGTGAAGGATAATAGGGGTCCTTTGTGATGTTGGCTGCCTGATTAAGGCAGCATGCCACATAGATGCTTTCAGTGGGTTGGAGGTCAGAGCCTATGATGTATACTTTGCACACTGCACCTGTAAAAGTTAGATGGTGTATGTGACGACATTTCAGACTCCTTTGAAAGTACTGACATTGGTGTGCTTTCACAGTTGCCTCGATGTGCTGACTCCAAGAGAGGTCCTCTGAAAAATGGACAATGGGAAGTTAAAGGTTCTAACCCTCTCCATCTCCATCCCATCAATATGAACTGGTGTTTGGTTCCTCAGCCTCTCTTTCCTTAAATCAATAATAAGTTCCTTGGTCTTGGTGACATTGAGAGCAAGATTGTATTTCTGGCACCAGTCAACTGGATTCTTGATCACCACTTCCAATAATTTGGCCAATAGCAGTGGTTTTATTAGCAAATTTGTAGTTAGAGTTGGAACCAAATATAGCAATGCAATCACATGTGCTCAGGGACCAGTGTCGGGGACTAAGCACGAAATTGAACAAGAAAATCTGCAAATGCTGGGGTCAAAGGCAATACACAGATGTGCTGGAGAAAATCAGCAGGTCACACAGCATTCATGGGAAGTTAAAGGAAACAAATATTTTGGGCCTGGGCCAATCATCAGGAATAAGAAAAAACAACAGGCAGACACTCTAATAAAAATGTAGGAGAGGAGGGAAGGGGAGGAGCACATGCTAACAGTAAGAAGCAGCCTTGGGGTTGTAGCTAAGGAAAGAGACAAGTTGAATGAATTGAGGTGGCGTGCATGTATGTTCATCTAAATAACGCCTTGCTATAATACACTCAGATGGAGGTTAAATACCTACAAATATTTTTTGAGGATTGTTGCAACTCTAGCATCATGTTTTAAGACAAGTTTGAATACTTTGCAACTTTCAAGTATTTGGTGAATATTTATTGATTTCTGTTTCAAAACCCAGACAATGCAAGACATTTTTTTTGACTACCATTTCCTTTCCTTG
The DNA here is from genome assembly GCF_036971445.1 of Narcine bancroftii. Classification (NCBI taxonomy): domain Eukaryota; kingdom Metazoa; phylum Chordata; class Chondrichthyes; order Torpediniformes; family Narcinidae; genus Narcine; species Narcine bancroftii. The sequence goes on along the minus strand of NC_091472.1, from coordinate 173,095,387 downwards.
CTGTGTATATAACTCAGCTGTTCTGTGGTACCTAGAAATTTCAGGTTTCTCTGCATGAAATGTTTTCAGATTTTGTTTTGGCAGTTGTTTCTCTATAGAAACAAAATGGTTTGTTTTGCAGTGGACTTGGTTTCTGAAACTATAGAACAAGTTAGCATGGGACAAGGTTATTTCTGTGCTGTTTCTCTCCCTGAAATTGCTTTTTGAAATAATTATCTAAATGATCCTGATCCCGAGGCTCTTTCATGCCAATTGTTCCCTTTTGAGTTTGACTAGTTTTTATTTGAGACTTTTTTTATTGGCACTGCTTAAAATTTGAACCACAATGGAATAATTTTCCTTTTTAAGTCTTGTCATCTCTGGTTCTTTTGTCAATTGTATTGAATTAGTGTCTCTTAGTTGCCAGAACTTCAGATAATGGAAACTCTTCGTAATTTTAAACAGTAGCAAATCTTCCTGTAACATCTCTGCACCAAAAGAAGAACCACCACACTTTATCTGGTCTCTGAGATTGAAAACTTTTGACCCTGCTGCCATTCTCTTCAATCTCTTCTCAACGCATTCTAAGGCCTGGACAATTTTCCTCAAATGTGATGCTCCGAATTGGACACAACGTGGTCAAGGAATTTACTAGAATCTTATCAAGGCCCAGCATAATTGTCCATTTAAAAAAAAACTATGCTTCTGTTTATAAAATCGACAGAATATAGTGGCAGCTACACTGCTACTGAAAGAGCACACAACCAGACAGGTTGAGCTCAGTGAGCAGAACTGATTTATTGCAGGCTGCTGGGCTGAACATACTCCCAGCCCAGACCTGGCTGAGAACCACGCTGAGGGGCATGACGTCACCTGGGCATCACGTGGTCCCCCATCGCGGGCTTCTGAGCCCTGTGTTGAGAAGAATGGGAAACCCCTGTTGGCGCCATTTTGGCTGGCTGCCCCGCCGTGTGGATTACAAGCGGATTACAAATGGGGCCGGTTCGCCTGCCTTGTGATGAGCCACCACACAACCCCCCCCAGAACCCCGTGGCCAGTGGTTCCCCAGCAGTGGCGCAGGCAAGTCTTCCATCACACCCACGACCTTTCGCACCCATCCATCAGGTCCACGGTCCAGATGGTGGCAGAGTGGTTCATCTGGCATGGGCTGCGGAAGCAGATCGCGGGCTGGGCCAGAACATGAACCCATTGCCAATGTCCTTTTTAGCTTCTTGGGCTGGGCCACAATTATTGGTTCAGTGGGGTCGAGGTCCTCTGGCTTCAGCCTGCCCACAGTAAATAGTTCCAGCCTGCCGCCGATGTCCAGCGTGAACGCAGACCCTGAACGCTGGACAACCTTGTATGGCCCCTCGTAAGGACTCTGCAGAGGTGCCGCGGGCAGGCCCCACTGAATAAAAACATACTCTGCGGAAAGCAGCTCGCTGGGAACATGAGATGGCCGTGTGTCGTGACTTGGCAGTGGTGGGGGTGTGAAGGAGTCCAAGTGGGCCCAGAGGTGGAGAAACAGCTTGTGTGGTGACTGCTGGGGGTTGTGAGGCGCGTTGATGAAATCACCAGGAAGTGCCAGCGGTGCGCCGTAGACCAGCTCAGCTGATGACACCTGCCGATCCTCCTTGGGTGTTATGTAGATGCCCAGGAGCACCCAAGGCAATTCGTTCACCCAGTCGGGACTGGTAAGGCGGGCTATGTGCCGACTTAAGGTGGCAGTGCAGATGCTCAACCAGCCTATTGGCCTGCGGGTGATAGGCCATGGTGTGGTGTAGCTCAATCTCCAACCTGTTGGTGAGCTTTGCCCAGAGCGCAGAGGTGAACTGGGCGCCCCGATCGCTGGTGAGGTGATTTGGAACGCCGAACTGGTTGACCCAACTGTGCAACAGCGCTTGGGAGCTGGAGCCCATGGAGGTGTCCGGCATCGGGATCACCTCGGGCCAATGAGTGGTGCGGTTCACCACCGTGAATAGGTAATGGTTGCCCTGGGAAATGGGTAAGGACCCGACTATGTCCACGTGAGACATCGCACTGGACGGTTCTTCCGCCGCTCAGTCGGGAGGTCCCGGAACAGCAGACTGTCCTGAAGGCTCGCGTCTCCTCGTCGGACTTCTAGCCCCGGACAAGCTGGTTGAAGTCGAGGCCGGGCGTCAGCGTGCAGATGGGCAGTCGTGAAAGTGCATTGGCAACCATGTTGTCCTTCCCCGACTTGTGCCGAATGTTGGTGGTAAACTCCAACACGAAGGAGAGGTGATGCTGTTGGCGGGCCGACCAGGGGTCCTTCCTTTGCCATCGCGAGTGCCTGGGTGAGGGGTTTGTGGTTAGTGAAGATGGTAAAAGTCCTCCCCTCCAAGAAATAGCAGAAATGCCGCACCGCCAGGTACATGCCCAGTAACTCACAGTCAAAAGCGCTATACTTGTGGTCTGGTGGGCGGAGAAGCCAGCTGAAGAATGCCAGCGGCTTCCATTGTCCGTTCACCTGCTGCTCCAGGACGGTGCTGACGGCTGTGGCAGAGGCGCCAATGGCTGTGGCAGAGGCATCGATGGAGAGTGCCATGTGCAAGTCGTTGTGCGGGTGGGCAAGCATGGTAGCCTTCGCAACGGCATCCTTGGTGTCCTCGAATGCGCTGCAGGCCTCTGGGGTCCAGGTGAGCATTTTGTGCTTGGCTGCGATGAGGGTGAATAGCAGCTGCATGATGCGCGCAGCTCCCAGGATGAATTGGTTGTAGAAGTTGACCATACCCGTGAACTCCTGCAGCCTCCTTGAGATTGTCCGGACGTGGGAACTCCTTGATAGCGGCGACCTTCATAGCGGCTGGCGTGGCTCCCTTGGCCGTGATGGTATGGCCCAGGAACTGCATGGATTCTTTCCCAAACTGGCACTTGGCTGGGTTCATGGTGAGGCTGAGGTCGGCCAGCCGGGAGAAGAGGGTGCGCAGGTGGGCCTTGTGTTGCGCCAAATCCCTGCTGGCAACGAGGATGTCATCTAAGTAAATGAAGATGAAATCCAGGTCCCTGCCCACTGAGTCCATGAGGTGCTGGAAGGTCTGAGCAATGTTCTTGAGCCTGAACGGCATGCGAAGGAATTCGAACAAGCCGAAGGGGGTGATGATGGCCGTCTTTGGTATGCCCTCAGGGTGCACCAGGATTTGGTGATACCCGTGCACCAGGTCAACCTTGGAGAAAACCCTTGCACTATGCAGGTTGGCCGTAAAGTCCTTGATGTGAGGGGTGGGGTAATGGTCAGGAACTGTCGCCTCGTTGAGCCGTCGATGGTCTCCGCAGGGGCACCAGCTGCCGGAGGCTTTCGGGACCAGGTGGAGCGGTGAGGCCCACGGGCTGTTGGACCGCCGAATGATCCCCAGCTCCAACAGATGCAGAAACTCCTCCTTCATCACCTGGAGCTTGTCAGGTGGGAGCTGGCGTGCCTTGGCATGAACCAGTGGGCCCTGGGTGGGGATGTGATGGAACATGCCGTGGCGCAGTGAGGCAGCGGAGAACTGCGGCTTGAGGAGGGTCAGAAATTTGTCCAGGATTCGCTGGAACTCTTCTCTGGGCGTGCTGATCATGGCCATCTGCGGCTGCTCTGTGCGGGAGGCATTGAGGCGAACGGCCTGGAAAGTACAGGTGCCCACCAGGCACCTACCCTGAATGTCGTCCAGAAGCCCGTGGGCGAGGAGGAAGTCGGCACCCAGGATGGCGGTCGGAAGGGACGAGACGGTGAACCTCCACGAGAATTTTCGTCGGCCGATCTGGAAGTGGACCGTCTTGTCTCCATAAGTCTGGATCTCTGTTGAGTTAGCCACACGGAGGGGAGGTCCTCGAGGTCGTTTCCTGGACTCGATGGTTGTGGCCAGGATGACGCTGATCTGGGCCCCAGTATTTACGAGGAACCACTGGCTGAGTCCCCAGGTAGAGGAGGCTGTGTCCTTGGCCAGCCACAGCAGCCATTAACAGTGGCTGGCCTGCTCGATTCCCTGGAATGAGCAGGGCTGACAACACTTCTGAGCCTTGGCTCCCCAGTGCTGGTGGTAGAAGCAGAGGCCTGGAGCGGATGCCGTGCCTCTGATTATGCTCTTAGTGGCCCCTGCAGGGGCCGGATGCTCTACCGCAGCGCCTGGGGTGGGCTTGTCATGGTCATGCTCATGTCACGTGACCTGCTAGACCACACATGTCAAACTCTGGCCCGCGGGCCAAATTTAGCCTGTGATATAATTATATTTGGCCCACAAGATCATATTAAATAAATATTAGAGTTGGCCCGCTGGCTGCCGCGCCAGTATAGCGCAAGCACACTGAAGGTGAAAACGAAGACGCCGGAGGTGTGGAGGGATCTCAGAATCCCGAATCCCGGGAATCGGAGCGCCACACTCAGCCCGCCCGGCTCCCGGACACACAGACGCGGCTGGACTTGGGGACCATCCTCGCTGGGTCTGTGCTTCAGCGGCGACGCCGGACCGAACGTCTCGTTGGCGATGCCTTCCCCCTCGCTCCGTGCGCGGCGGACCCTGCCTCCTGCTCCTTTTGTTGGAGACGATCCCGGCGTCGTGAGATCGCAGTTTAATCCCTCTCCAACCATGGGAGGGGGGTGGGAGCAACGCGCTCTTCTCAGCCAATTCCTCCACCGCCCCGGACGCCGGCGTTTCAACGGGGGGGGTTCGGGTGCCTTTGTCAGGATACCGACCTGTTGGTCCAAGACAAGGGGAGAGCGTACAAACTCCACACAGACAGCACCTGAACTCGGGTGAAGGTGGAGCTGCGACCCCACATTCCACATCAGGACTGTGTGTAAGATTGGGAGCAGTGAGACGGAAGCTTATTTTGTTCCTGTGATTTAAGGCTTTCTTGGGGTGGGGTGGGGGGGCGGTCCTTCTCTGACCACTTGCCTAACAATTAACCTAATCAGATGTGGAGTTACCACAATACACCAGTTCTCAACCTTTTTCTTTCCACTCGCGTCCCTGTGCCATTGGTGCTCTGTGATTAGTAAGGGATTGCTTAAGGTGGTCTGTGGGTGGAAAGAAAAAGTTTGAAGACCACTGCTTTAATCATCCCTCATTGACTCGTCATGTGCACGGTTTCAGACACTAAAGGAAATGGGCCAATGACAATGAAAGAGTTTATCCAAAACTATTATTAAACATTTATTTTAATAAGAAAAAGTTTAACATTACATATGTTGAAAGAAGAGAACATGCAGATGTTGTTGAAAATTTTCAATAAATATTTAGTTCGGCCCTCGACTTAGTCCAAGTTTTTAATTTTGGCCCTTCGTGAATTTGAGTTTGACACCCCTGTGCTAGACCAACAAGCCCTCTGGGAATCGCTCAAGCCATAGCTCTTGGGCCTTCTGAGCAACCTTCCTCGGGTCGGTAAAGCTCTCTTGGGCCAGAAACGGCTGGATGTCCTTAGGAAGATGGTCGAGGAAAATGTGCTCGAAGAGTGGGCAGCTGATGTAATCACCCATGGGTTGGCGCCTGGATAGTCCAAGGGATCCAGTGAGCATTCACTTGATGGTCTTGTATCTGTCTTCGGCGGGTGGGTGCTGACCGAGGTGCAGCACGCGTTTGGCGGTGGCCTGGTCCAGGGCGGTGACCACATGGTAGAATTTGGTTGTGTCAAATGAAATCTGGCGGAGGTGAAACTGAACCTCCGCGTGACTGAACTAGGTCTCCGGCTCCTGAACCCAGAAGTCGGGCAGCTTGATGGCTATAGCACTGATCCCAGGTTTGCTCATGATGGGTTCAAAGATGTTTGAACCAGTCGGGGTTCACCAATTGTAGCGGCAGCTACACTTACTGAAAGAACACACAACCAGACGGGTCGAGCTCAGTGAGCAGAACTGATTTATTGCAGGCTGCTGGGCTGGACTTGTACTCCCAGCCCGGACCTGGCTGAGAACCGTGCTGAGGGGCGCTGACGTCACCGGGCGTCACGTGGTCTCCCAGCGCGGGCTTCTGAGCTCTGTGCTGAGAAGAAGAGGAAACCCCTGACGGCGCCATTTTGGCCGGCTGCCCCGCCACGTGGATTACATGCCTGCCTAGTGGTGTGCCGCCACAGGAACATTTTTAACAAGCTTTTCAACATGTCTAACCAATGTCAAAAAATTGTGTGCAAACACTTTCTAGGTCCTGCTCAATTCTTTGCTTTAAAATTTTTCATAAAATGTTTTCCTAGTTCATCAGTCTGTTCCCTTATGAAGTCTGTTAATATATTCTGAGTTGTTTCCTTTTTTTTGTTTCATTATCTGTGAACTTTAAAATTATATGCTGAATGCTCAGCATTAAGGGTCTTGTTTCTATTTAGAAGAACTTGAAAGCATTCTAAAGTTAGCTCGCCCTCTCCATTTTATTGACATTTACCTCCTTAAATGTACAACTTTGCTCTCTACCTTGCTACCATTCTACACTTGTGTATGCTTTCCTTGCCCTTTGTCATTTGTCATTCATTGATCCTCTGGTATTATGGATGGGCAAGGTAAATGCTGGCCTTGTTCTGGATCCCAAAATTAAATATTTAAAAAGTCTGAGAAGTGGCTGTTCATTGCTCTCTGTTCTTGAACTACTTTAATTCACCAAAACCACACCCAGCTGGTATTCATTATATCTATTGTCAAATGTCTTTTGACATTGAGGGAGGGCGGGGGGGGGGGGGGGGGGGGGGTGGGGTAGAGAGAGAAAGAAAATGAGAGAATTTATTTTGTATTTGAATTGAAAACACAGGTTGTACCCATTTTTGTTAAAGGCATGTCAAGCAAGCAAAGCAATATGTTGAGACCTTGCAGACAGAAAATAATCTGTTAAAGTGGGGCTATTCAATTGATTTTGGGTTAAATGGGGTCTTCTCCTTCTCACAATGATAATTTAAAGTGAAACGCAATAAGTAGAAAAACAAATTAGCCTATGCAGATATTGACTTCTGAGCTTTGCTGAATTTGTGTTATTTTTTGTGTTCAGCGATATGTCCATTCATGCATTGGATGTGGATCCAGCAGAGGCTCGGGCTGTGATTGAGGAAGCACTTGAGCTGCGCAGAAATAAACGGGCATTGGCAGTTCAAGATGAGGAGCCAGATCTTCAGCTAGCACAACCTATCTCTCAGTTTACGTATGTACCAACGCAGGCTGTTGTATCGTACATATTTAATCTTGGGCGTGCTTAAACTTTAACTACCACATTTTAGATTATTTTTCCACCAAAGGAATACATTTTCTTTTCAGAAATTGAGAAGCAAGATAAAATGAGAACACATCATGATGTCACTATGTAATGATTTATAACTCATTTAATGGTTTTATTTTTTGATGCCCTCCATTAATATTGTCCTAGATTTCTGAAAAATTAGACCATTATCCCAGTGCTCTGTGAAGTGTTCTGAATAAATGGATAGAACTTGTGAAGTAAGAAGCTAATTTTGTTTTCACTGACATCCTCTTAATTCAGCTTGAATTTGTTCTTCAAAACCCATATGAATTTGATGTCACAGGCTTTATATGATGGTATATTGTATATTGTACCATATTTAGTTGTCTTGTTTACATGTTGAAGTGTTGAGAATTAATGCTTCTGCTGATATTTGCTCACAGATTGTTCTTTAACCCTTTGGAAAATGTACATTAATTAGTTTTTATTGCTCGTATATTTTCTGCAGATCTTAATAGATTTTAATATATGTTTTGAGATTTTCCTGAAAATTCGCAAATTGTTTTTTCTCTTCCCTTCCTTCTGATTGCTGTATGATCTACTCTAGCTTTCCTCCCGAAGATTTGACATTAAAAATTACATTCAGTGAACACATCTCTGCTTTGTATGTGATATTAAACTCCAGGCAAGAGCTGAAACATGGGCCTCTTTTTCCTGAGCTAGCCATGATTTTTTTGTTACTGTCAGGGCTGTTGCAGTTTGGCTTCCTCTTGAAATAATAGGTTAGAATTGGTTATATTAGCATGGTTTTGCTGCTTTTCAATCAAATGGCGATTGAAGTCTTTGGTAATTTTGGATACGGTCATGCTCTTTTCTTGTTGCTTTCCACAAAAATGGACAATGGGTTGTCAGGTGCATACTGTTTCCTTCCATGTGCATCAGAATTGATTTGCAGATGTTTGGATTTTGCTGAATGGCACAAAAATTCACCAACCTTGTTTATCTGTTGAACTCTTATAGGAGCTCACAAAATTAAGGGTAATGAGGTGGAGGTTGAATTTGCAGAATATGTACAGGAGAGATTTTCTAGATCAGTATGTTGCAGGAACAATGAGAAAACAGATGATGTTTCTATCTCGTATTGTGCAACAAGAAAGAGTTAATAATCTGCTGGTTGTAGGGAAGATTAATACTGTAATAACATACAATTATACACAACAGAATATTAAAAAAAACGATTTGGTTCTTAAATGTGAACAAAACAAATTGCAAAGGTGTGAGGCATGAGTTGGCTACAATGAATTGGGAAGCTACATTAGGGGGTGGCATGGTTAGCACAATGCTGTTCCAGTGCCAGTGATTGGGACTGGGGTTACAATCCTGCACTGTCTGTAAGGACATGTGTTCTCCCTGAGTCTGTGTGGATTTTTTCTGGGGGCTCCAGTTTTCTCCCACTGTTTGAAACGTACTTGTGATTGTAGGTTATATGACACGGGCTCATGGGCCGAAATGGCCTGTTACTGTGCTGTATGTCTAAATTTAAATTTAAAATAATTAAAAAGTATTGTGCTGAATGAGCAATGTCTAACATTTAAAGAATTGCTGTTGTAATAAACTTATTCCTCAAGGCAAAAAAAAATCTAAACAGCCATGGCTGTTAGGAATAATGTTAGGAAAAAGCTTGTAATGTTGCCAAAAAGAACAGTCTTTGAGAAATTTAGGTCTATGAAATTGAAGAGATAGAGTGAGATGATCAGCTAAAGTCAAAATTGTACTTTTCAGAATGAGAATTTCTTATGGGGGAATAAGAAAATGGCTGAAAAATTAAACAAATGTGTGTCTTGAAATATATTGAAGACCTCCTAGTAATGGTGAAAAGCAACAGTTGTAATAAAAGCAGAATTGGAGCTGATAGAAATTCACCTGAAAGGTCTTGATGACTGGAAAGTAGTTCTTGTGAAGCTACTGAATGTGCTGGTTGTCATCTTCTGAAATTCCTTGAGTTTTAGAGCAGTTTATTCAAATTGCGAGGCAACAAGCAGAACTCCATTGTTTAAGAAAAGGATGGGGAAAGGAAGTGGGGAACTGTAAATCAATTAGCCTGTCACCAGTAGTTGAGGAAACACTGAATTCTATTATTAAGTGAATGCACTTAGAAGGTAATAGTTTTTGGTTGTAACTTACAAAATACCTAAGGCTGTACATATGAACGTGATGTGTTTGGACTTTCAGAAGGCAGACAAGAGATTATTCAGCAAAATTAAAGCATGTGCGATTGATAGTAATACTTTGGCACAGATTTGGAGTTAGAGGAGTGAAAACATTTAGAATAAATAAGTTTAAAAAAAAATAAGTGCAGGAGAAACTCAGCAGGTCACATGGTATCCATAGAAAGCAAAGATATCTAACCAACATTTCAGGCCTGAACCTTTCATTATGGTATGAACAAAAATCGGGCAGGCATCTGAATAAAGTGATGGGGGCGGGGGGGTGATGGAGGTGCTGGGTTGCATGGCCATGCAAAAGCACAGGCTTGGGCAAGAGGTCATGGGAGGACAGAAGGGAAAAAAAGCTGGAAAGTGATTGCGGGAGGAGATTTATTTATTTAGATATACAGCATGGTAACAGGCCATTTCGGTCCATGAGCCCATGCTGCTCAATTGACCAACAACCCCTGGTACGTTTCGAATGGTGGGAGGAAACTGGAGTCGCTGGGGAAAACCAAAAAAAGACACAGGGATAACATACAAACTCCTTTCAAACAGCATTGGATTTGATCCCTGGTCCCAATTGCTGGCACTGTAGCAGTGTTGCACTAACAGCTATGCCAACCGTGCTGCCCACACTCATTGAATGGAGAAGGAAGGGGGTGGGAGCTGGATGAAAGGAGACAGGGATAGGGAAAGAGAGACAGACAGACACAGGGAAGGGGCTAATAGAAACCAAAGAAGTTGATGTTAATGCTATCTGAGTGGAGAGTGCCCAGACTGAATATTAAGTGTTGTTTCTCCAATTTGCAGTGGCCTAGGTTTGCCAGTGCAGGAGGCCATGGACAAGCCTGTTGTGAGAGTGGAGAGACCATGCAGTGATTACAGAAGGCTGAATGACACCACCACCGCAGACTGCTACCCTGTGCCCCATGTACAGGATTTTACTACCAACCTGCACGGGGCTTGCATTTTCTCAAAAATAGACCTAGCATTGTGGGTACCACCAAATTCCAGTGCACACAGACAAGATACCAAAGACAGCTCTTATTACACAGTTCGGACTCTGAGTTTCTCAGGCTGCCATTTGGTCTGAAAAACGCAGCACAAACATTCCAATGGTTGATGGACATGGTGGGGCGAGACATGGAGTTCTCGTTTGTTTACTTGGACGACATACTTATCGCCAGCAGCTCCCGCTAGGAACACTTACAACACCTGTGTCTTCTCTGCCGCTGCCTGCATGGTTTCGGCTTTGCGATAAACCCTGCTAAGTGCCAATTCTGGTTGTCCACTATAGACTTAGGGCACCACATCATCCACATCGGCGACGTCCCGTTGCCGGCAAAGGTGGAAACCATTTGCCAGTTCACCAGACCCATCGTGGTTAAGGATCTACTAGAATTTGTGAGGATGGTGAACGCTTACCACTGCTTTTTACCTTCGGCAGCCCGCATCCTGCAACCCCTGTTTGGTCTCATGTCTGGCAAAACTAAGGAGATCACGTGGACACAAGAGATGGCAACGGCATTTGAGAAGACCAAGGACGCCCTGGCAAATGCACACTTGTGGTCCACCCCCAAGTGGGTGTACCGACCGCTCTCATGGTGAGCGGTGTCCTGGAACAGCTCATCGACAGCCAATGGAAGCCCCTGATGTTCTTCAGCTGGCACCTATGACCCCTGGAGGTCAGATACAGCGCCTTTGACGGGGAGCTGTTTGCCCTGTACCTGGCATCCAGCACTTTCAGGATTTTCTCAAAAGGAAGGGAACTGTCTTCACTGACCACAAGTCCCTAACCTTTGGCTTCCCCAAAGTGTTGGACCCAAGGTCAGCCCGCCAAAAACGCCACCTCTCTTGTGTCTTGGAGTTTGATGACACACATCTCCGGGAAGAGCAATGAGGTTGCTGATGTGCCGTCACGCGCCTCTGTGCAAGCAGTGCATTCCCTATCTCAGGGGGTGGACTATACGGCACGAGCTGAAGCTCAGCGCCAGGACACGAAGATCCCGGCATACAGGACTCCGGTTTTGAGCCTTCACCTGGAGGACATCGCCATTGGACCAGGGATCCAACACTCCTTTGCAATGTATCCACAGATCAGCCTCAGGCATCATAGTGGAGGTTTTAGCATGTATGTGTAGACATTGTTGGCTTTCTACCAGGGTCAAGAGGATCAAGGTACCTGTTACCACGGCGGATAGGTTCACAAGATGGCTGAAGGCAATTCTCGTAGCAGATCCCTCCACAGAGTCATGCGCTCGGGCCCTCATTTTCCACCTGGGTGGCACGTTTTGGCCTCCCGGCCCACGTCATTTTGGATAGAGGTCCGCAATTCACATCCGCAATGTTGCGCCTGCTGGGAACACAGCTCCACTGCACAACAGCCTACCACCTGCAGTCAAATGACCTGGTCGAGTGCTTCCATGGGTACTTTAAAGCCACCCTGATGGCACATCTCCATGGGCCAGGCTGGGCAGACAAACTACCTTGGGTGCTGCTTGGCATACGAACGGCGCCCAACAAGCACCTAGTTTTCATCAGCAGAGCTGGTATATGGCGCCCCACTCACGGTGCCTAGAGAGTTCGTGTCAGTAGCTTGAAGGGAGGAAGATGAGCCATCAGAGGTCTTAAACAAACTGCGTGAGTGGCTTAGTAAACTGGCACGGATTTAAACATCACAATGGCCATGGGACGACGACACGCTAGATGGCAAAGGACTTGCAGGGCTGTGAGAAGACATTTGTCCAGAAAGGCACGCACGACCGCCCCTATGAGGGGCCATTTAAGGAGGTATGCCACAATGGCTTGACTTGCATCCTGGACATGGGAGACATGAAGAGATACTCACCATTGACCACCTCAAACCAGCACACCTCGACCTCGATCGACCGATAACAGTGCCCACACTGCAAAGGCAAGGAGGCCTACCCAAACAACCAGAGCAAGTGCAGGTGCTGGATATTTCACTTCTGTGGTGGCTCACCCAAGGGCAGTTCAAACTGGCTTAGAAAGTTGAACTGCTGACATCAGGAACCGGGAGGACTCTGACTGCAGGGCAAACTGTGTGGGGGTTCCTGAGAGGAATGTTTAAAATGCACATGTGTGTGAATAAGTAAACTGTTTCCCAACTGGATGCCACTCAAATCAAGCTCCTTCTTTCTCTTGCTGTGACACAGGGCAACCACAAGCTTTTGAGAAGGTGTGTTATAAGCTCCTCCGTAAACTTGAATCATGTGACACAAAAGAAACATTGATTGCATCAGTATGAAGTTGGCCAAGCAATAAAGGGTGATGGTGAATGGTTGTCCTTTTTGGACCAGAGAAATAGTGGTTTATCCAGGAATTGGTGCAAGACCCATAGATTTTTTACCTATATTAAAGGAAGTAGTCTTGAATTTGCAAGCAATAATTTATAAATTTGACGATGATGTGTCTTGTAATGCTATATAAACTGCAAAGGCAGTGATACACTGCAGCAGGATCGAAGCAGGTGGGTACTGCAGCAGGATGGAGTTTCATGCAGAGAAATGTGATGGATATTTTGGGAGAAAAAATGGGAAATGACTATATACAAGAAAGGATACTATTAGGAGTAGGGGGACTTGGGTTATGTGTATGTAATTGCAAGTTGGAGGCCAGCTTGAGGGGAAAATGGGTTATGTGTATGTAATTGCAAGTTGGAGGCCAGCTTGAGTTAATCAGTCATGCATAACTTTGAAGTGTCTTTGGGCTCTAATGTTTTTTCTGTACATGCTGCCTTGCCTGTTGAGTATTGCGAGCATTTTCTGTTTTTTTTTTCAGATTTCAGCATTTGCAATATTTAAAAAAAAAAAAAATACACCTTATAGACTTTATCAATAAGACCACAGAATATAAAAGTAGAAACATCATGCTGAAGCTCTTAAGATGTAGGTCTGGCCTGAGCTGAAATAAGTGTTCACTTTTGGTCACCACTTTACAGGAAGTGTACGGTTACCCAGGTTGCCGGCACTATAATAGTGTTGTGCTAATTGCGCCTCCCAACAATTGACAGGAATAGTTTCTTGGAAAAGGGATGACAATTGCAAGCATAGATTGATACTGATTTCTTTGAAGAGAAAACTGAGGGACATCTAAAGGAGATCTGGCTAGAATGGATAGTGAGAAGCTGTTTGCATGGGAGGGGTCAAGGACTAAATAAAAAGAATGAAATTAAGAGTATCACAAGGAAAGACTTTTCAATGCAGCATATTGTTGGAATCTGTTGCCAGAAGCACGTTCCATGTTTGCATCTGTACTTGCTCTCAAGCACCTTAAAACTATGCCCCCTCGTGTTATAATTTCAGGCCTGGGAAAGAGCCTCTTGTACACCTCTATCACGTCACCCTTTGTCTTCTGTCATTAAAGGACAAAAAAATCTATCCTCATAAGGGGTCTTGAAAAGCTGCAAAATTACTTTATGGCTGTGGAGTGCGATCTGCCTATGTAGCAGCTATGAGTGTCTTATTGACACTGACCCCAAGATCTCTGTTCGTCCACACGACTCAGTCCTAACATTAACATTGTATTCTGCTCTCAAATTTGACCTATTGAAATGGACCTCCACACTTTTCTGGGTTAAACACCATCTACTGCTTCTCAGCCTGGATCTGCATCCTATTTCTGTCCCTCTATAACAGTGGTTCTCAACCTTATTTGTCCTAGGCCCCACTTTAATTTTTCAAAAAATTGTTTGCCCCATCATTAGCAGAAAAAAGTTACATATTCAAAAGAAGTTTTCATTAAATCTTTTACCTTGTGGATTTCAATGCAATTAAGGGTCGTGAATACATTGGAACCCGTATTTCATATTCAATTTCTACTTCAATATGTCAACCATCTCAAACACACATTCAACAATTGACTTCACTTCAGTGGGAACCTCATCCCTGATGCTGGCTGCAGATTTTTTTTATTTGAAGGACTAATTTTGTTAGCTTCAACCTTAAATTCCCGTGTTTTGTAATTTCCAGTCGGTTTCTCTTGTAGCAAATCACTTTCAGCACTGAAGCCACATTCTATTAAATAAGACTATGGAAAATGTATCAAAAGTTCCTTTATGAAGTAGTCGAATTTGGGTATTTCTTTTTGATTTTGTTTGACAGACACATCATGGTTCTTTTTACTTTGAACAGAGTTTTCATCATGTTGCAACTCTGATAACTCCTCTTGGTATTGCACTGGAAATTCAGACAAATCCACCAACAATGGCTGAGTTAACCAAAAGGGAAAATCCTTTGTCTTTAAATCACAAAATCTATCATTGAAGTTGGTAACCAACATTTTCAAATGGTCAACATTGACATTTGTAGCAGCATTAGTTACCTCACACTTACTCAACCGATAGAATTGACTGAAATTTCTTGCAGAAATATTCCTTTGGCATAATTCTACAAGTGTCATGAATCCAGATATCTTTGTTTTTGCATCAATGAGTGTCATATTTGCTACTTGGAGTTATTTGTTCAATGTACTTAGTTTCTCAAAAATGTCCATCAGGAAATTCACATAAGCTTTGCCATTTGTTGTTAGCAAGAGCTTCTTCATTTCAGGTCCGTCCTTCAAAAACTCGCTGAGGAAGATCAAACCGTTCCATAAACCTTTTTGAAGCAGTTTCACTTTGAAAACCACCTTACTTCAGTGTGAAACAATAACCTCACATGTTCTGTATTTTTATCGACACAAAACTGCTTAAACAGCCATTCATGTTTGGCATTAGCTTTGATGGCATTGATATGCTTGATCACAATGCAGTATCTCATGTAGAACAGGGGAAACTTTCTTGGCAACTGTTTTTTTGGTGGATAACACAATGCACAAACAACATGTTTGGATTTTCATCCTTCATTAGTTTTAAACATCCTGTTTTTTTTACCCATCATAGCAGGTGCACCAACTGCAGCACAAGTGTTACGGAGTCCAGAGGACCCCAAAAACCAGCAGCAATGGATATGCCCCACAACACAGGGTTACTGAAACAAAAGTTGTTTTTAATTATATTTGAACAAGAAAACAGAATTAAACTTTAACTTGTTACTTAACCTACTTACTTAACCTACCTAACCTACTTAATCCCCCCTCTAATACTAAGCACAGGTGTGTGTAATGTATATTTAAGATTAGAAAAGTTCTTTGGATCACAGTCCAATCTCACTGGTTGCAGGCCATTCTTGTACTGTGCACAGAGGTTAGTATTAACAAAGTTCACCAGTCTTTGGTGCTTAACAGGCAAATGGTTACCACTTAGGAGGGTTCTTGCTAGTTTTCGGAGAGAGATTCCTTTTGTTCCAGGACATCCGCAACTGATTTCTTATCAATCAGCCTTGCTGACGAAACTTGCCCCCTTCAGGGTTCTCCAGATGATCCTCTTTCTTTCAGGTCACCTTTCAGTCTGCCAGTCTTCTCCTTTGACCAGGCAGCCTTCCACAGTTTGCCAGCTTGTCCTTCTGGAACTGATTTCTGTCTCCTCTCTCTCTGTTTCACACCCTCCCTCTCTGAGAGCAAAACTGTTCTCCCTTTGCCTGCAAAAATCACATGCTTTCCAAAGCAAGCTGCTGAATGGTGCTACTTTGTTGCTCCTCATCAAAAAGCATTCTGCAAAAGTCCTGCAACAACTCTGTTTTGAAATGTGTGTGTGCAAGCTGCTCCAACAATTACTCCCAAACCACCTCTAAATACTCTGTCACACAAGATATAATGTTTCCTTTTGGTATTTCATTTTCATCCAAATAATTTCTGAGCTTGCTGTAGATATCAACGACAGTAGTGGTTGTTCTTAATGATTCTTAAAACATCTCTTCTTGAAACACTTCTTGATCGATATATCTCACATGTGCCAATAACAGAGCCTTACTGTCTCATATGCTAGATTCATCCAGTTGGATGATTCAGTTTCGTGATTTCAACTTCTCAACACACTGTTTTTCAACATCTTGACCCATGTCATTATTCTATTCCAGACAGTACTATTACTCAATGGCATTGCTCTGACATCTTTGTCATCCTTTTACAGAACTGTTTTGGGAAACAATGATATTGCGGGTTTAATCAGTTTCTACCCAATCATATGATTCTTCCCATGTTTTGCTATCAGCAGAGAAATTTCATAGCTAGCTTCAACGGTATGATTCAGGGCTGTAGTTTGCACAGCGAGTAATGAAGTGATTTAAAAAAAAATCTATTTTCAAACTTCTCTTTCAGTGATTTAAAATATTCCAATTTTGAAGTGACATGATTAGGATGTTTTAACCTCAAATGAGCTTCAAGATGGCCTGGTTTCATTGATTTTTTTTTTGTCAAAGTCTGTTGGCATAATAGGCAAAAAGGTGCACGTTCATTGTGTACAGCAGGTATAAACCCAAACTTCAAGTACTCCATGGAATATTGATGAAAATTTTGCTCGCTTGGTGTGCTCATTTTGAATATACAACAGCGCGAGCTCCCTGAAACAGATTAATCAATATTTTATTTTGTCTTAGAATTGAAAAATGTGATAAAAGTAATGATCGAATCAAAGGAAGAATACTGACTCTCAAAAAAATGAAAAATGACACTAGTGTGGTTTCTGACATTTTTTCTTGCAGAGAATGCATCAAAACTGTGCTAGCCTCATGCTTTACATTTTAGGGTCCCTGTTTTTAAAAATTTTTTTGGCGTCCCTCTCAGGCTGGCGCCTGGAGTGGACCCCAACACCCATCAATACTCTAGTGCACAAAAATACAGACAGATACTGGTCTCACTCACGACTGACCTGAAAAGGTAAAGGAGCCATGATTGTTGAGATAATTTGGAATGGATGATAATAAGATTGGTCAGAAAAAAATATAATTATAATTTTAACCAAGGATAACAATAGTTAAAATAAGAGAAACAATGGAGAAACATCAGATGAGCAAAAACACATTTTATGAAAATAAAAAGAACAGTGATTTTACTTGGAAGTCACCACAATTGTATTGTACTAACAATGTTGCCAAGTCACATCTTTCATACCAACATAACGAGTTTATTTTTTCAAACCAACTTTTTAATTATTTCCCAAAATATTCCTATGCCCCACTAAAATATTTTTAAGCCTCATGCCACACTGGTGATTTGATGCTCTCAACCCTCCATACTATCCAAAACACTACCAATATTTGTGTCAGTTGCAAACTTGCTCTCCCACCCTTCTACTTCCTCATCCAGGTCATTTTATAAAAACCACAAGAGAAGAAGTCCCAGAAGTGATCCCTGTGCAAGTGACCTCCATGCAGAGCATGAACCACCCACAACTACCTTCTGCCTTCTTTGGGCTAGCCATTTCTTATCTATAAAGCAAGGCCTCCTTTGATTCCATGCCTCTTTTCTGAATGAGCCTTGCATGTGGAACCTTATCAAATGCCTTACTGAAATCCATGTACATTACATCTATTGCTCCACTCATCAAGGTGTTTTGTTACATCCTCAAAAGAATTCAGACAGACGCAGGAGGCACTACATTTCCCTGTCGAAGCCATTCTGAGTATCCCTAATCAAGTTGTTTTTTTAAATGCTTGTAAATCCTGTCTCTCAGGATCTCCTCCAACTGCTTACTCACCACCGAAGTGAGACTCATTGATCTTTAATTACCTGGGTTGCCTCTACTTCCATTCTTGAACTGAAAAACAACATTTGCAATCCTCGACTCCTCTGATACTTGTCCAGTGGCTCAGCAATTTCTTCCCTTGTTTCCCACAGTAGCCTTGGGTAAATCTCATCTGGTCCTGGTGACCATACTTTTCAAAAGTTTCAATACATTCTCTTTTTTAATGTAAATATGCCCAGGCATTTTAGTCCACTTTAAGCCATCTTCACAATTTTGTCTGATGAATACTGAAGCAAGGTGTTCATGAAGGACTTTTGCTAACTCCTCTGACTTCATGCACGTTTCCACTATTACCCCTGGTGGGTCCTATCCTGGGTCCTATCCTCTTACAACTACTTCTCTTGTTCTTCACATACTTGTAGAATGCCTTGAGATTTTCCTTAATCCTGCTCACCAAGGCCTTCTCATGTCCCCTTCTAGACCTCCTCAGTCTGTGGTTGCAGGATTTTAATTTAAAAACACCATTGGCTCCTTTATCAGGCCATTTAATGCCTATGCAGAGCCACCAGCATTGGGACTAAGCAGCTGAACTCTTTGGATCATCGCTATGTCTCCGCTCTCCTGTATCCACAGCAGCGGCAGTGCTGTTACAGCAGCTCTGGCAGTGCTGCCTTTTTTTATATTAGTGGTGTCAATTGATTTGGAGCTGATCCTGTCTATGCTGTCATGGCTATGTAATTAATAGAGTAAGAGATTAATTGTGCATCCTGGGGTGTTCCTGTGTTGCTGGTCAGAGAGGAGGTGATGTTGCTGATTCTCGCTGATTGTGCTCTACTAATGAAGAAGTCAGTTGCAAAGAGATGAAGAGTCTCAGGCCCTTTAGCTGGGTCATGAGTCTTGTTGGTATGATGGTGTTGAATGCCACTGATTGAGGCCCTGCATCTTGTCTTCAGTAGAATTAGAGTTGTGCTGATAGACAGGTGACATGGGTTTGATGGGCTGAATGGCTTTGTTCTGTATGGTCAACATTCTGTGAATGAGAGTTATGCAGTGTAAACAGACTTTTTGACTCAACATATCCATGCCAACCAGTGTGCTCTTGGTTCTCACAAACTAGCTCCATTTGGCCCATAATCCTCAAATATTTCTAACCCATTACGAGTCCAAATGTCTTTTAAATGTTCCACTTCCTCTGGCAGTCCATATACTCACCATTCTGAATGTGAAAAATTTTGTCCCTTGGGGCCTCTTTAAATCTTTCTCCTCTAACTTTGGGCTACCCCAAGTATGGATAAAGACTTTAACAATCCATCTTATCTATGCCCCTTGTGATTTTATAAACCCAATTAAGATCACCCCTTAGTTTCTTTCATTCCAGTAAAAATAACCAGACTATCCAGTCTGTCCTTGTAACTCAAGGACTCCAGTCCTGGGAATATAATGTGAATTGATCCCAAACTATCCCAATCTCTGTGACCTTGGCCTCTGTAGTTGGATGCACAATTTCTTTTCCTGAAGGCTGAAATCAGTGGACTGGTGCCAACATCTCCACCTCAATTATCCTCAAAACTAGGTTGTTGCAAAGCTGTATACTCAGTCCCCACTACTGTATCCCTGTGCACCCATGACTGCATGGCCAAACCCTACTCCAATTCCATCGATAAATTTGCAAATAACACCATTTTAGGCAGGATCTCCAACAACGATGTGTTGGAATATAAAAGAGAGATGGAGAGACTTGTGGCTTGGTGCCAGGACAACCACCTCTCTCAATGTCAGCAAGGCAAAGGAGCTGGTCATAGACTTCAGTAAGAGAGGTGGAGCTCACTCCCTGGTCTGCATCAATGGTGCTGAGGTGGAGATAATGGATAGTTTTAATTTCCAAGGATTAAATTTATCCAGTAACCTGTCCTAGTCCATTCATGCCAATGCAATGGCTAAAAAAATGCATCAGGGCCATCACTTTCTCAGAAGTCTGAGGACGTTTTTCATATCACATGTCCCTTAACTTTGGCAGATGTACCATTTAAAATACCCTGTCAGGATTCATCACTGTGTGGGATGGGAAATGTCCAGGCAAGAAACTGCAAAAGTTTGTCAATGCTGCTCAGACCATCACACATATCCCCCGCATCTCCATTGTCTCCATCTGTATCTCTTGCTGCTATGGAACATCAGGGAACATATTAAAAGACTCCTTCCTCTATGGCTATGTTCTCTTCAACCTCCTGTTGGGAAGCAGATTCATGAGTGTGGGATCATACAATACCAGATTAGAGGACTGTTTCCTGCTATTATCATATTCCACAACATCAAAATGATAAAATTATATGGCCTTTTCACTGTATAAACTGATATCCCTCTGTAACTGCAATTCTGTATTGCCTTCCTATATTATGTATGTGATATTTGGCTGGACTGCTTGCAAAAAAAGGTTTCTTGCTGCACCTTGGTACCTGGATAATAAGCTTGAACTATCTTCATTTGGAAAGGTGAAAATCGATAAGGTATAGTCAGCATTGGCTTTTGGTGGAATTTGATTGAATCTCTTTGAAGAGGTGGATAAAAGGATTGATAAGAGCAGAGCGATAGAACCATAGAACATTACTGCACAGAAACAGGCCCCTTTGGCCCTTCTAGTATGTGCTGAACCATTTTTTTTTTAAACTAGTCCCACCGACCTGCACTCAGTTCATAGCTTTTCATATCTTTCCGAACCATGTACCTGTCCAAATTCCTCTTAAATATCAAAATGGAGCCTGCATTCATCACTTAAACTGGCAGCTCATTCTATACTCCCACCACTTACAGTGTGAGAAGCTTCCCCTCATGTTCCCCTTAAACTTTTCCCTTCTGACTCTTTATCCATGTTCTCTGGTTTGTATCTCACTTTCCCTCAGTGGAAAAAGCCTATCTACATTTATTCTGTCTGTACCTCTCATAATTTGAAATACCTCTATCAAATCTCCCCTCATTCTTCTATGCTTCAGGGAATAAAGTCCTAGCCTATTTAACCTTTTCCTGTAACTCAGTTCCTGAAGTCTGGGCAACATCCTAATAAATCTTCTCTGGACTCTTAGTATATTACTGATATCTTTCCTGTCGTTGGGTGACCAAAACTGCACACAATATTCCAAATTTGGCCTCACCAATGTCTCCCGTCATCTCTTTTGGGTCCATACAAAACCGACCACTCTGATCTTCAAGGGGACAAATTTTGTTCCTAACAATTCTTTTGCTCTTCATGTACTCGTAGAAACCTTTAGGATTTTTCTTCACATTGTCAGTCAAGGCAACCTCGTGCCTTTTTGCCTTCCTGATTTTTTTCTTGAGGTTTTTCTTGCAATTTTTATGTTCCTCATTCACTCCATGCTGTGTATCCCTGCCATAAACCTCTCTTCTTCTGAACCAGATTCCCAATATCCCTTGAAAACTAGGGTTCCCTCTGCCTGATAACCTTGCCTTTGATCCTGACAGGAACATACAAACTCTGTACTCTCCAAATTTCATCTTTGAAGGTTACTCCTTCCTTACCCTGTGCGCCACGTGTCAATTGGATAGTGGATCAATAAATGGCTGCTAATAGGACTTCTGTTATTGTTCATTTTCCTTCATTTAATGGGCCACTTTAACCATGCTTTAAATTTGTTTTGTGTTCACCTTTACCTTGCTCTTTGACAGTTATTCTTGAAAAGTCTGCAATTTTATTTATTTTTATTATCTTTAGAGCAAGAACATCAACTCCTCCCACCTCCCTTCCTTACTGGTTTAATATATTGAAGCCTCCTGGGAAACTGTGCTTGGAAAGGGAAATGGTAGTTTCTGAGTCATGCTGTGATTTGGACTTCAAAACTCTTTATTTTGATTCTAGCATGTGAATACAAATCTATGAAAATGAAGCAAATCAAATTCAAAGTTATTTTCATGTGACTGTACGTGTACAACCAGACGAAACAGTGTTTCTCCAGACCACTGAACATGCCTACCTTCGCACACCCTTTATGCATCAAGTACAAATACTGTAGATATATAAGATAAATTGTAGGATGAACAACTGTTTTTCTCCACCCCTTCAGCACTGTCTCTTATTGGTGGAATCAACAAGGGAACTGAGGTATTCTAATACAATTCTAATCAACTCCAGAGCATCACTGTACAGTTTAAAGTACTTGAATTTCTGTCAGCAACATTGTCACTGGATGTTCTTTTATTTCAGGTGGACGTGCCTTGGTGAGAGCTTACTGGCTACTTATATAAGTTTGACATCATCTGAGCCGCCTCACCCTGGACTTGGGAGGATGATAGATCTTTGCATGTACAGAGATCCTTCCCAGCATCTCCTGACATCACCAACAGGAACACCTGTTAGTGTTATTCAGCCCAATCCTACCACTTCTAGTCCTACACCAGTGGTGACAACACCGACAATGCCAGCACCAGCCACGGTTACACTTACTGCTCCAACTCCTATTCTAAGTGTACCAGAAGCTGTTGTAGTACAAGGTTAGCATGAATGTCATTTGTATCTCTGATTGTGAAGAATAGTGGGATATAGTGAAAAGACTTTGCTTCTGAGCTAGTTTTTAAAAATTAATTGTTCTGGTTTTTGGATATTCATTATAATGGTTTTAGTTATGTTGTACTGATTGAATCATCATTTTTGAGGGCTGATGGTGTTCTGTGCTTTTGTCCTTTTGAATCATGTGAGGAAAACTGCAATAAATTGGATGAATGGGAGAGGATTTAGGGAAGGCATAATACAAGGGTAGTATTCAGAAAATCTTGGGTGGATAACTGACAGGTGGTCAGTACTCCCCTCATGCACTTGGTCCAAGTACTATGCATGGGACATTGATCCAATTGGCAAGTGGGATGGGGAAAAATGATAGAAAGTTTGTCCTCCCAGAAATCTGATGGCCATTACAAATCCACAGTTAGTTTGAATTGTGACTTAAAACATACTGCTTTGGTGACATAATCAATTTAAGTCTCTTTCTACATATACTTTCCAAAGTCAAATCATTTGCTGAGGTAAACAGAACATCATCTACCAAATAAATTTATTATTCCACCTGCATTGAATTCGCCCATCGTTATTGAATGAAGATCTACCAGGACCAATGCCTGAAGAGGGCACACAAAATCAGTGAACTGGTGCGGACTCAAAAGACCAACATGGCCTGTTTCCGCTCCGTAAATGGTTATATGGTTATGGTTATATGGTTATACTCATTCAATTGATTTCATTTCCTGATGCAACAACATGAGAACTCAAATATAAGCACTTTTATTGCAGGAATTAATAGTAAACTTTGCTGAGACCTAGCTCCCTTTTGTAATTAAGAACAACTTGCACCTTTTAATGCCTTTAAAGTATTTAAGTTTCCAAGCCACCTCATGTATAATCTGAGAAAATCTGTAAAAGGAGGAATCTAGGTGAAAACCTTGGTGAAAGAGGGAGGGAGGTGCGGATATGAAAGTTTAGTGAGCCAAACCCAAGCAGGGTGTCTAGATTGCTAAAGACCACTGTGTGTGGGGTGAAAGACATGAGTAATGCCCAATAGACAAAGTGGATGAACCTCAAACTACCTGAAAATGTATGGTGAAAAGAAGGCCTTTTGAGAAGGCCAGCTTATCTTTCCATTGCTTGCTTTATACCATCACAGGTTAAGACACCTCAGCTGTTAATATATACCTGTAAACAATATGGGTAATTAAATAGATTGAGAGAAAATTGTTATTCTGTTCTGGAAAATATCTTTCTTTTCTACTTCTCTTATGGACAGGATCTTTTCCATGCACTAATGTAAGGAAAATGTACAGAGCGGCAATAATTACTGGACTTCAAGGGATTATGAAGGATCCTTCTCAAATTCATCTGCCTTTTAAAAAAAATTGTCATAGAACTTTGGTCCAGAATAACAATTTATCTATGATTCTCATCAATATATCCAACCTAGATGTTCCTGGAGTGCAAACTGAGGTCAAGTCATTACTTCAACTCTGAATCTTAATGTTTTCAGTTCTGCCTTCAGTAAGTTTCCTGCAGAAGTGGAGTTAATCCATATGGAGAACTGGAAACTATAAAGTCAACACCTCTATTATAGAACTAAGATCACCTGAACCATAGCCGTTGAGTTGCTGTATCCAGGTGACCTCTGACTATCATCAGAAACTAAGCTCTAATTTATTGTTGATTCTTTCTCTGAGCACTAAGCATCCAGAAAACAAAATTCCTTGAATAATCTTCTGTGCACGACACTGCTTCCCCTCCCTCCTCCCAATAATAAAAATTCATGATGAGACCACTTTTTAGTATCCTGCCACGTATCTCTAAAACCATCTCTCAATATTGGATGGCGTCAATGACAAAATCCACCACTGCATCCAGTGTACCAGAGCAGGCTCTGGCTCCTGGCAATAGAATTGCAGTCTATCAAGCAGATGTGATCCGATCCACCTGTATTTGACAGGGAGGTCATACAATGGGCACCTCAAACACTTGAGATGTATCACTGTTTCGTCAGCCAAATCAACTGGCAGTACAAGTGCTTGCTGCTAAACTGGCTCTTGACTCATGGGGAAGCCTGGCACGTGCTTAACCTGTCAGCAAAGCATTCAGAAGGCACTGAACACTTCAAGTCTCTATGATAGGAGTAACTGGAGGCCAAATAAAAAGCAGTGGAGAAAACATATGACAAACCAAAAATCCATCCATCTACCCCATTTGCCTTCATCCTCTGCATCTGCAGATCCTCTACAAGACCTATGAGTCAGCAAGTTTTCTTTGACTTAATAGTAAACCAAATCAGATCCTTGAAAAGCTAGCCAGTTGCCTCTCATTATAATTCTGCAATCCTGGAAACATCAAGACAAATCTCTACCTTCTCTGTTGATATTGCCATACTTCCAGCAATTTGGAGGTCATTACTGTACATTCCATTCTTGCTGCAACCCAACTAGGATTTTCTTTTGGTCTGGTCTTGTATTTCACACTTTGAATCATAACAAGATTCACCTTCACCACTTTTCCTTCAAAGCATCAGAAAGGCAGGTATTGACTGAACTCCCTCCTCTCTTCAACCACGTTTTTTTATTCTGCCACGTGTTGTAAATCCCTTGCTTTATTTCATCCCAAAACACAACACAACACCTCATTGTGATTGAATTCTATTTTCTGCTTTGTTGCCCACCAAACCATTCCATTGATTTATTTCAGTTGTCTATCATCTTCATTAGTGCACAGGTAGCAAATGCAACAACTAATCCATGCAACTACTGAGAGGGTTATGGAGCTGGATGAGATTCTGGATATAGGTGGAGTGGAGGGATCTGAACATGAAGATGTGAATCTTAACCTACATCTTCACCTGTCGGAGCATTCACAATGAACAAACAGAAAGAGGTATACAATCCATTGATCATTGGGGGATCAGAGGTGGAGAGGATGAACAAATTTAAGTTCTTGGGGGTCACTATCTTGGAGGATCTTTCCTGGACTCAACACACCAATGACATTGTGAAGAAAGTACTTCAGCACCTCTACTTCCTCAGGATTTTACAGTGGTTTGATATGACACCAGAAACCCTGACAACTTTCTACAGAAGTGTAGAACAGCTGAATCACAGTCTGGTTTGGGGACACCAATGCCCCTAGTGTAAAGCCCTCCAAAAGGTAGTGGACACAGCCCAGGACATCACAGGCAAAACCTTCCATGCTATTGAGAACATCTACAGGGAATGCTGCTGTTGGAGAGCAGTAGCACTCATTGAAGACCCACACCACCTAGCACGTGCTCTGTTCTCGATGCTGCCATCAGAAAAGAGGTATAGGTGCCACAAGACTCGCACCACCATGTTCAGGAACAGCTGCTACCCCTCAACCATCAATATCTTCAATGACAAACTTAATTAGAGACTCATTTAAGGATTCTTGTGCACTTTCTTGAATTTCTTTTTGTTCTCTCTGTATTGTGCAGTCAGTTTTACATTCATTATCTGTTTACAGTTCTTTGTTTACATATTGATGCTGTGTACAGTTTCTTTGCATCTCCAATTAGTGGTAATTTTGCCACGCCTGCAGGAAAAAAGAACCTCGGGGTTGTATGTGATGTCTGACAATAAATCTGAAATCTGAAAATATGAAATCTGAACATCTTGAGAAATTTTAACTGTCAGACACTTGGAGGGATCTTTGACCAACAATAAGTAAACCAATAAAAAAAACAAAATGCTGGAGAAGTTCAGCAGGTAAAACAGTGTCCTTTATAAAGCAAAGGTAAAAACCAACGTTTCAGGCTTGAGCCTTTCATCAAAATATGAGAAAATGCCCACAGGTGTCTGGGCCAAAGAGTGGAGATGATAGGTAGAGAAAGGAGGGAGGGGACAGCAGCATTGAGGGGGAGGAGGGATGGCTGGATGGGTAGAAGAACTGGAAAGACTGAAAAAAGGGGAAAAAAAGTGAGCGTTTAATGCACAGTCTGAAAATAAGGTGTTGTTCCTACAATTTGCGGGTGGTCATGGTAGGATAGTACACAAGAGCATGGACAGACATGTGAGCATGGAGTGTGACTTAGAATTGAAATGGTTGGCCACTGGGAGGTTGCTGTGGCTGCAAATTGTGCAGAGGTGCTGAGCGAAGCGATCTCCCAGTCTGCGACCGGTCTCTCCGACTTAGAGAATGTCACAAAGGGTGTACTGGATGCAGTAAATAAGTTGTCTGGATGTGCAAGAGAAGTGTTATGTACAAGAGGAGATGTGGGCGCAAGTGTTGCATCTCCTGCAGGCACGGTGTAAGGTGCTGGAGGTGCAATGCGTGGGGAAGGATGAGTGCATGAGGGAATCGTGGAGGGAGCAGTCCCTGTGGAAAACTGAGAAGGAAAAATGTGTCTGGTGGTGGGATCCTTTAGTAAGTGCTGGAAATTTCAGCAAATAATGTGTTGGATGCAGAGGCTGGTTGGGTGGTAGGTGAGGAGGAGGGGAATTCTATGTTTGTTGTGCCTGGGGGTGGAGGGAGCCAGGACAAATGAATGGGAAATGGAGGAGATGCGGGTGAGGATAATAGTGGTGGAGGGGAAGCCACGATTGTGGAAGAAGGGAGGCATTTCGGAAGATCTGGTTGACCACCACCACTAGTATATTGTAAAAGCAGTTGCTGGTAATCAAGTATGGCTTAACTTTTCTGTTGGTTCTGAGAACATTTATGTAAAGTGTGGTATGATTGATGTAGCAACATTTTTGCCATTAATACTGAAAAGATGTCTTTGTAAGTAATTTCCTGATGTTTTCTGTTGAAATAAATTTGAAAACAGACTCTTTGATCATGGACAAGACAAAAAAAGGCTCGAAGAGGAAGCGGATTGCTGATGAGGCTGGCGAGCCCGCTAAGAGGCGCTCTGCTCGAGTGAGAAACACCAAGTGTAAAAAAGAAGAGAAGGTTGACTTTCAAGAACTGCTTGTTAAGTTCTTGCCCTCAAGGTAAAATGGCCCTTTTAGTGAAAGATATTGATATTTTAAATGTTCTCAGTGCTGTATTAGTTGAGCAGAGGCTGACCCAGTAATTTGTGTGCCACAAAATGGAATTTACTCCTGCTTTATATGCCTGTTTTTCTGCGGACATGTGCTCATTCTATATTAATGGCCAATAGCTTCTATACAGTCTTGCAATCTGGAGATCCAGAATACGGCGACAAGGAATGTTGTAGGCAGCTGGACATCTCACTCTTGTGACAGCCTTATCCTCCAGCATGGAGTTATAATCTCTCTTTTACTGTTTAATCCACAGTCCTTTGAAGCTGAGTTTTAACAACATTCCAAAGAACAGCATTCTGTTAAGTCTTTTGGCATATCTAATAAAATACACCAGATTATGGTTTTACTTGTAGTTCTTTGCTTAGTTCATAATTTAATCTTTTCCTTTTTGTGTATATATTCATTATGAATCTCTTGCAAATTTAGATTAACTGTTCTCAATTAAACTATCATTAATGGCACAGTATTACAGCGCCAGCTAACCGGGTTCAAATCTGACTCCATCTGTAAGGAGTTTTGTACATTCTCCCCGTGTCTCCGTGGGTTTCCTCTGGGTGCTCTGGTTTAGTCCCATCCTTCAAAGTGTATGTGTGTTGTAGGTTAATTGGGTGTAATTTGGCAGCATGGGCTCATGGGCTGGAAGGACTAGTTTCCATGCTGTATGCCTAAATTTAAATTTTGTAGAATGGTTACCGTGCTGTGTGCCCAAATTTAAATTTTGTAGAGCGAGTGAAAGAACCATGCAGAGTTGAAAGTGAGTTGAACCAATGGACTTTAATAGAACTCTCGCATGCGCTTAATTCCCTTGGAACCCGACGACGCTTGCAACTCCTGTGAAGTTTATGACGTCAGCCGCTAGGCTGTGGGTTTGCCCTGCATTCAGAGCTCTCACAGTCAGATCTGCCATGGACTTTCCCGTGATTCCATGAGTGGGTTCACCTGTTTGCATGGGTGAGCCACCACATGATCCTCCCCCCCCCCCCCCCCCCCCCCCCCCCAACTGGCATTATGAGGTGTGAAGTCAATGGCCAACATCTCTTGTTCGTTTGGGTGGCCAACCTCATTGATATGTGGGAATGGCCTCGTCACAGGGTGTTCCAGGTCTAGGTACACTGGCTTGAGGCAGTCAGTAGTGAAGATCTCCTCATGGCCATTCACATCAAGGTCACAGGTGGTTCCAATCTGATGCACCACCTTGTACGAGCTTTTGTACGGTACATCACTTTGTGGATGAAGACATAGTCACAGTTCTGGAGGTTCTTAGGGACAAAGGAAGGAGTTGGGCCATAGCACGAGGTTGGGACAGGAACTAGTGTTCCTTCCTTCTCTCAGATTCTTATGAACAAAGCCATGAGTGTTTCCTCTGTGCCACAGGTCACTGGCACAAACTCACCTGGAACTGTCAGTGGAGCGTGATATACTAACTCTGCTGAAGACATGGCTAAGTCTTTGGGAGCTGTGTCAATGCCAAGAAGCACCCAATCTGGGCCTTGGAGACACGCCATCAAGGCTGACTTCAGATGCCAATGGAAATGCACTACCAGGCTGTTGGACTGCAGATGATAGGCTATGGTGTGGTGCAGCTGGGCCACAAGTCGCTGTTCTAGGGTTGACCATAGGCTGGATGTGAACTGCACCACCCTGCACCCCCCCGCCCCCCAACCCGGTCTGAGGTGATGTTGGCAAGTAGGCTGAAATGTACAAACCCAGTTTTCAAAGAGGGCTCTGGCGCAGAACTCTTTCGATGTGTCGGTGAGCAGGTACGGCTTCTGGCGGCCACCTGGTGAACCTGTCGATCATGGAGAACTGGTATCATGCTCCCCAGGAGACAAGCAGCAGACCGACGATGTTCACATGTTCACTTGCTCAAACATCCTGTGCATCAGCTGGAAGGATTGAAGGGGGGCTTTCATGTGCCTTTGGACTTTGGAGGTCTGGCAGTGTATGCACGTCCTGGCCCAATACCTGACCTGCTTGCGTAGGCTGTGCCAAGCAAATCTATCTGCCATCAGTTGGACTGTAGTGTGTCAAAAATGCGATGCTCCAAGTGGCTGGAATGATGGGCCAGGGTTGGCCGGTGGACATGTCACAGAGGAGATTGCTGCTTGTTGGGCTGATGGGGATGTCCTCAAGTTGCAGGCCCGAGATTGCAGTGCAGTAGACTGGCATTTCTTTGTTTAGCTGTTGTGCCTCGGCGAGCACTGCGTAGTGCAACCCCTGGGGACAGAGAATGCACCGAGTGGATGGAGGTGTGGTTTTTCCCAGAGATGTGTTTGATGGTGGTGGTATACTCTTGAGAGGCATGATAGATGGCATTGCTGCTGTGCTGACCATGGATCTGACACTTTGGCGAATGCAAAGGTGAGGGGTTTGTGGTCTGTGAAGACTCTGAACTCCCGTCCCTCCAAGAAATACAGGAAGTGCCAGATGGCGAGGTAGAGGGCGAGCAGTTCTCTGTGGAATGTGAGTGGTTTCTATTGATCCTCAATTAGTTGTTCCAGCACGCTGCCGACTGCTGAGTTGGAAGCATCAACCGTGAGGGCTGTGGGCACATCCACCCACTGGTGTACCAGGAGGGTGGTGTTTGCAAGGGTACCCTTGGTCTGCTCGAATGCCGCTACTGACTCCGTGTCCTGGGTGATTTTCTTGGCCTTGCTGGAGATCAGGCCGAACAGGGGTTGCATGATTCAGGCCGCTGATGGTAGGAATTGGTGGTCAAAGTTGATCATGCCCATGAACTCCTGCAGGCCCTTGACATGGCATACTGGGGAATGGCCTGGACTTTCGTCAGCAAGGGAACCGCTCCATGCCGGTTGATGCAGTGCCCAAGGAAATCGATGGCTGACAGTCTGAACTGGCACTTTGTGGGGTTGACAGCCAGGCTGTATTCACTCATGTGATGGCAGAGTTAACGCAGGAACATCAAGTGGCTGGCGATCAGGATATCATCTAGGTAGATGAAGATGAAATCCAAGCCACACCCCACTGAGTCTGTGAGCCGCTGGAATGTCTGTGCTGCATTCTTGAGTCTGAAAAGCATCTGTAGGAACTCAAATAGGCCAAATGGGGTGATAAGGGCCATCTTGGGGTAATCACTGGGGTGGATGGGAATCTGGTGATATCCGCGGACCAGGTCGACGATGGAAAAGATATGTATCTCATGCAAATTGGCCATAAAATCCTGAATGTGGGGCACTAGGTAGCAGTTGGTTATGGTGGCATTGTTGATACTTCTGTAGTCCCCACATGGCCTCTGGCTGTCTTGGGCACCACGTGTAGCGGAGAGGCCCATGGGCTGTCTGAGTGCCGGACGTTCCCCATCTCCTCCATTTCTTGAATTCCTCCTTGGCGAGGTGGAGTTTGTTGGGTGGGAGCCTGCATGCCTGGGCGTGTATGCTTAGGGGTGTCGGTGGATAACTGTGGTATAATAATGGTCTGGCAAATTTGTTATCTGACAAAGTCATAGAGTCCAGGTGTTACTTAGCTTCACCAAGCGATAAGGTCTGGAAGGTCTTGGCATTCACTAGGTGTCGTTCCTTGAGGTCCACGAGGAGGCAGGAGGAAATCTGCACCCAATAAAGGCTGCAACACTGCTGCCAGCATAAATGACTAGGGGAAATGGCTGGAACTGAACTGTAGTGGGATGGTTCACATGCCATATGTGTGAATACTGCTGTTGTTGGCAGTGGTGAGCACTGGTCTTGACTGTCAAGGCGTGGGTGTCATGGCTTGAGGGGGGCAAGATGCCCATGTGCCCTCTGCCCCTGTGTATACGAGGAACTTTCGCTTGAAGTGTTGGTCCCATAAGTAAAGAAAGCTATCATGGTGGCCAGCCACCATAGCCATTAGCAACGGCCAGCCCTGTCATTTCCTGGAAAAGAACAGGGTGGGCGGCAATGGTTAGCTCCTCAACCCCAATGATCTGAATTGGGGTTGCTCTCTGCTGGTTGGTGGCGTGGGGAAGACCCAGCCCTTAGGGCGTGATGCAGCAACTTGGTCAATGGAGGCCCCGCCATGCTGCTTGGTGTGACACAGGATATTTGCATGGGCCACTACTTTGCGTGGGTCTCTGAAATTGTCAGTGATGAGGAGGCGGACATCTTCTGGCATCTGCTCAAGAAAGATATCTGTTCAAACAGCAAACATGGCTTATGGGTCTGCTCGTGGCAATATCTCTTTCATTGTCTGATAATGTGCAGTCGCCTAGGCCATCCATGTGGAGCAACCGCGCTGCACACTTACGGAGGGAAAAGCCAAAAGTACAGATCAGGAGTGCCTTGATTGTTTCATACCTATCCGCCCACAACCATTGGCTGGTGTAGGAAGTTGATGATGTGGCCTTGCTGTTTCCTGGTCTAGTGAACAGACCACATAGTTGTACTTTGTGGTGTCCGAGATGATTTAACTGACGTGGAATTGGGCTTCAGCCTGTTCAAACCAGACCTGTGGCTGTGAGGTCCAGAAAGCCAGCAGTTTCAGTGAAACTGCATTTTGAGTGCTTGGGTCGGTCATTGTTAGGTCCAAATGCCGTTTGGACCATCAGGGTCACCAATGTGGGTGCACAAGGCGTGCAGTGAGTCAAAAGTGAGTTGAACCAACTGACTTTAATAGAACTCTTGCACGTATTTAAATTCCTTGGAACCTGATGATGCTTGCAACTCCTGGGACTTTTATGATGTCTGCCACTAGGCTGTGGGCTTGCCCCGCACTCAAACCTCTCACAATCAGATCTGCCATGGACTTGCCCGTGACTTTGTGAGCCAGTTTGCCTGTTGTGTGGGTGAGCTGCCACAATTTGATCAAATTGTTATCACCTGTTTCTCAGCAAGATTTCATACCCTCTTTCTCACTCATGGATAACTAATTTTTTGAAAGTGAGAATTGGATTTTGTTTAAAACAACAATCCAGTAATTTTGCAGTCATCAATACTGAAACTAGCTGTTTATTCCAGATTTACTTATCTGATTTTAGATTCTCCAGTTGTCATTGCTGGATTAGTTTATCAATGTTCCATGAGAATGCATGCACCCTATCCAATTGCATTTTATAACAACCACTCTCTATTTCAGACAAGACCTGAAGATCTCTTTGCACTTTTACTATTGCTACTATATCGTTCTAATAGCATGGCAACTAGAACTGTCCACAATACTTCAAAAATTATCTTACCAATGTTTTGTGAAGCTGCGTTATGATGTTCCAACTCAATGTCTCAATCTACCAAGTGCCTTCTTCACTACCCTATTCATCTGTGCCACCACTTTCTAACTGCATGCACCTGTAGGCCCCTCTGTTCATCTTGTCCAAAGGACCCCTCAATTAATCTGTGTGTCTGACTACTTTTGACTTCTTAAAATGTATTGTGGCATGTTTAGATTAAATTTTGTCTGTTGCCCCTCTGCTCATCTTTCCATCCTAGCAATATCCCACTGTATCTTTAGTTAACTTTATGCTATCTACAGCTCTTCCAATTCCATTTTGTCTACAAAATTGCCAATCTATATTCTCATAAAGGTCATTAAGGACAACCATAACACACAGGAACAGAAATAGGCTATTCAGTTCATTGAGTCTGCCCCACCATTTAATAATAAGCAGGTCCCTTTTCTCCCTTAGCCCCACTGCCCATCCTTCTCATTATCCTTTGATGGCCTGGCTAATCAAGAACCTATTAATCTCTGCCTTAAATACACTCAATGATTTGGCCTCCTCAACTGCCTGTGGCAACAAATTCTACAGATTTGCACCCTCTGACTGAAGAAATTCCTCTGCATCTCTGTTCTAAGCCTGAAGTTGTGCTGTCTTGTCCAAGACTCTCCCACCATGGGAAATAACCTTTCATCATCTATTCTGTCCTCATTCTCCTAAATTCCAATGAATACAGGCCAAAAGCTGTCAAACACTTCTCATATGATAATGGTTTCTTTTCTGGAAACTTCCTTGTGAACCTCCTCTGAACCCTCTCCCATGTCAGCACATCCTTTCTGAAATGAGGAACCCAAAACTGCTCACAGTACTCCAAGTGAGGTCTCACCAATGCCTGAGAAAGCCTCAAAATCACATCCCTGCTCTTTTTTATTAATTTATATATATATATATATATATATATATATATATATGTATGTGTGTATAATATATGTGTGTGTGTGTGTATGTGTGTGTGTGTGTATGTGTGTGTATATGTGTGTATGTGTGTGTGTGTATGTGTGTGTGTATATATATGTGTGTGTGTGTGTGTATATATATGTGTGTGTGTGTGTGTGTATATATGTGTGTGTGTGTGTATATATGTGTGTGTGTGTATATATATGTGTGTGTGTGTATATGTGTGTGTGTGTGTATATATGTGTGTGTGTGTGTGTATATATGTGTGTGTGTGTGTGTGTGTGTGTGTGTGTGTGTCTATATATATATATTTTCTTTGGCTTGGCTTCGCGGACAAAGATTTATGGAGGGGGTAAAAGTCCACGTCAGCTGCTGGCTCGATTGTGGCTGACAAGTCTGATGCGGGACAGGCAGACACGGTTGCAGCGGTTGCAGGGGAAAATTGGTGGGTTGGGGTTGGGTGTTGGGTTTTTCCTCCTTTGTCTTTTGTCAGTGAGGTGGGCTCTGTGGTCTTCTTCAAAGGTGGTTGCTGCCCGCCAAACTGTGAGGCGCCAAGATGCACGGTTTGAGGCGATATCAGCCCACTGGCGGTGGTCAATGTGGCAGGCACCAAGAGATTTCTTTAGGCAGTCCTTGTACCTCTTCTTTGGTGCACCTTTGTCACGGTGGCCAGTGGAGAGCTCGCCATATAACACGATCTTGGGAAGGCGATGGTCCTCCATTCTGGAGACATGACCCACCCAGCGCAACTGGATCTTCAGCAGCGTGGACTCGATGCTGTCGGCCTCTGCCATCTCGAGTACTTCGATGTTAGGGATGAAGTCGCTCCAATGAATGTTGAGGATGGAGCGGAGACAATGCTGGTGGAAGCGTTCTAGGAGCCGTAGGTGATGCCGGTAGAGGACCCATGATTCAGAGCCGAACAGGAGTGTGGGTATGACAACGGCTCTGTATACGCTTATCTTTGTGAGGTTTTTCAGTTGGTTGTTTTTCCAGACTCTTTTGTGTAGTCTTCCAAAGGTGCTATTTGCCTTGGCGAGTCTGTTGTGTATCTTGTTGTCGATCCTTGCATCTGATGAAATGGTGCAGCCGAGATAGGTAAACTGGTTGACCGTTTTGAGTTTTGTGTGCCCGATGGCACATATATATATGTATATATATATCTATATATCTATATAGATATATATAGATATATATATATATATATGTATATATATATATATATATATATATATATCTATATATATATATATATATATCTATATATATATATCTATAGATATATATAGATATATATATATATATATATATCTATAGATATATATCTATATATATATCTATATATATCTATAGATATATATATATATATATATATATAAACAACAAAGGTCCCAGGACTAATTCTGGTAGATTGTTGTACCCTTTGAGTTGACCCAAATTGTTGACTGACCATATCAGCCCATGGATGCTGCCTGGCTTGCTGAGTCCCTCCAGCTTCCCTATTCACTTTTTCTCTATTTAGGTCCTATTTGTCATTTCATCTGGTATCCCTTGTGTCTCAACCTTTTGGACTAGCCTAGCATCTGAGACTTTGTCAGTAGCTTTACTTAAGTCCATTTAAAGCATGTCTACCACACATCTTGCTTCAATTTCCACATACATTTCCTTAAAGGAAACTCTATCAGATTTATAAGACACGAGTTATTTATCCTCTGAGCTTCTCACTCCTATCATTCCACTCAGCTACTTTTTCAAATGCGCGATGTATGAATGAATGTTTTTGTGCATTTCACCAGGATCTTCCTCCTTCAACTTGTACTCGTGACCCTTTTTAATTGACATATTCCTCAACACTTTGGGATTGTCTTGCTTTAAACACTTGTGTCATGTAAATTTAGCTTCTCCTCTAAAGGGCAAGGTAATCAATTCAAAGTGGAGATTGGCAGACAATTGAATTACAAGGGGAGTTGTGATTCTGTGGAGAGTGGCACAATTTGTGTTGAGACCAAGATCTGATCTACCACAATCTTACTGAATGGGGTTAAGCTCAAGCAGTCAATCAACTCCTCACATTCCAGCTTTTGCCTACAGTACTACTTCTATAGTAAGACAGACTTTTCATGCTGACTTCTTTTCTCCTACTAGGCTGAAGAGGGTTGAATTGGACGATGAAGAAGATGCTTTTAGCACCTTTGAAGTACAGACAGAACTGAAAAAGGAAAGTCAACAACTAATGGGCCCTTATAGAATGCAATTTGATCCTTCATCTTTCATGGAATTTGGTAGGTTTTCATCTCAAGGTTTCATCAGGGAACTTTCCAGTTTTCTGCATAATCACTGTTGATCACTTTTTGTCTCAGCACCCTAATATCCTCTGGCTTGCACTGTCTATCAACCACTCATATTCACTCATTCCATGTGAATTCAATTTTTTATGGTCCTTATATTCTCATCAATTCCTCTCAGATTCTTTAAGTCACCTGTTCCTCTGGGGAAACTTCCTAGCTATATAACCCACATATTTTGGTAATGAAACTACAGCATCCATTTCCCAGTTTTTTTTCAATTCTTCACCATTCTCCAATTAATGCAGCAAATTTTCACAAAAAAAATAGCCCAGATCTTAAAATTATTTCTGATATTTTTATGATGGAAAAAGTAATATCTGTATTTCTTCAATATACATCTGGGTGAGCCAAACCTGAGAACACCTCACATTCTTCCTAGACAGCCTTAAATCTAACGGCATAAACAATGAAGTTTTCTACCACCATTGTTTCCATATCTTCTTTACCAGCACCTATATTTTTTTTTCTGTCTCAGAGACTTCTTTTCTCTTCCCTCCTTCAACCCAATGATTTCTCTCTCAACCTGCCTCTCCATTTCCCGTCCTATGATCTGTCACCTCTTCTTCCCCACCACCCCGATTCTTTTATCCCCTTGTGTATGTAATTTTTCCTATTTTATCTTGTACTTGATAAAAGGTCCTAACCTGACTGATCTGTGGATGCTGTCTGACCTCCTGAGTTCCTCCTGTAATTCTAGTATCTGTAGCGTGTGTTTTTCTTTCTCCCCCACCCCCCTCCCCACTGGCTCTGTTTTAGCCATCATATGTTGACATAGCTAGGCAACAGCTTAGTTTTAAAAAAAATTCAGCCGAGTTTCAAATCAAGCCATCGCCTTGATCATCTTTGCCTCTCTATTTTCTGACAGACCCTTAACCCTCTGACATTTATCCTGCCTCAAGTTTGGCCTTTTGATCATATTTGAAATTAATTTCTTCACCATTGACATCTGCAACTACAGTTTCTTTGAATCTAAACTTTGGATTTTCCTCCTTAATCGTCTCTGCCTCCCTATTTTATTTCTTCCTTTAAGACACCTTGTAAAGCCAACCTTTTTCTTTAAAATTCCATTTATTTATTTATTTGGGGGGGGGGGAATGTACATAGTAACATTTTAAATATACAATATCTTAAACTTTTTCTCACAAACACAACAAACAAAAACAAAACCGTCCTCTCCCTCCCTCCCCCTCCAAACATACAGATCCGTTCACCGTCAGAGCTTGCATATATTTTAAGTATATAGAGTACACTTGGGGAAACTGTGTTTTTGCATCCATAATAGTTACTTTTATACTCTTTTTCCTTTTTATACTGTATCTGGGCCCCTATGTAGTCCAGGTATGGCTGCCAGACCTTTACAAAATTTTCATATTTATTCTTTAAGCTATGTGATTTTTTTTTCCATAGTCCATCATTCTAGAAGTAGAGGGGAGTTGGGCTTCCAAGTGATCGCGATACATTTTTTTTGCTACTGCCAGTGCTATTTTTATAAATGAGATTTAATATTTAGTCAATTTGTCATTTATTTCCATGAAATTACCTAATAGATATAGCTCCGTGAAGGCCACATGTTATCCTGGTTAATTTTTCTGCGATTTCTTGCCAAAATGGCCTCACTTTTATGCATGACCACATGGCAGGTAGAAAAGTTCCTGTCTCAGTCCTACATCTAAAACATATCTCTGAAATTTCAGCTTTTGATCTGTGTAACTTTTGTGGGGTAAGATATAATTGGTGTAAAATATTATACTGAACCAGTCCATATCTTGCATTTATAATTGATGTCATGTTGTCCTTACACCAATATGACTATCCTCTTTCTGAAATCACCACACCTAAGGTGCGACTCCCATCTTTTCCTTGACCTCTGCAACCCTGGTTTTGCACTTTCGCTCTGGAGAGCATGGTACATTTTTGTTATAAATTTGGATGTATTCCCCATCCAAACCGTTTGTTCAGTTTCACTAATTTCAGGTGGGGTTAACATTGGTCCTCATATTTCTCGTAAGAACGATCTTAGCTGGAGAAAACAGAAGGTGGTCCCATTGGCCACTCCGTATTTGTGTTTTAATTGTTCAAAGGACTAAGAATTCCTTCCATGTAACTGTCCATAATATATCTTATTCCTTTGTCATAACACAAATTTAATATTCTATTGCCCATGTTCATAAGCAATAACATTTTTACACAATGATGCTTTTATTGTATCCCTACTTTTTTCCTATACATTCATTAATTTCCCATGTTCTAATTATATGTATCAGAATAGGGTTATCCATCTTTTTCTTTAGTGATTTGAAACTCCATTTATAGATAAAGTCCTTTACTTCCTCCTCACCCATTGAGTACATTCCCATCTGAATCCAAGAGTGGGGGCTGTCTTCCACAAAGAAGGCTGTGAGAAATCTAGCCTATGCAACTAGGTAGTATTTTTAAAAATCTGGAATCTAAGTCCTCCCAGCCCATCGTCCTATGTCAGTTTTTCCAGTGCAATTCTTGGTACCTTATTATTCCATGGGAACTGACTAATATGGTTGTTTATTAGCTTAAAAAAGTGTTTGGGTACTGGAATAGGCAGCTTTTGGAAAAAGGTATTGCAGTCTTGGCATCACTTTCATTTTGACACAGTTAACCCTTCCCACCAAAGTAATCGGTAAGTCCCTCCATTTCTGTCGGTCTCTTTCTATCTTCGCAAGAAGAGCAACTTAATTTAGTTTATACAGATTTTACAAGTTATTGTCAATTGCTGTTCAAAGATATTTTATTCCATCTGTCTTCCATTTAAATTTAATTCCTTTTTGGTATCTTTCATATTCAAAATTTGTTAATAGTATTATCTCATTTTTATCAGCCTGATATTCATCCATGTAAAACCTACCTTTTTGACCAAGCTTGAGGCTACCAATCCTAATAGCTCCCTGAGTGGCTTGGTGCTAAATTTTATTTATTCTGGATATTTTACATTTGTTATACAAGTGCAAGTTATGCTGCAGCTTGATCTTTTGTCATGACAAATAGCTTGTTGCTATTACTTCATTTGATCAGGAGTTCGGAATTTTGGAAGGTTCCTTGAAACAGACTCAATTCTCAGAATGCCACCAATAATGTGTATTTGAAGATGCCAATTCTTAGAAATTTGTGTAACTTTACTTATCTATTGATTGGATTCAAATAATGAGAGCTCAGAGCCAATGTGTTTCCAGAGGGTGAAACATAATGAGAGCATGGTCAGGCAAGGCCTTTGATAAGATTCTGCATGGCTGGTTAGTCTGGAAGAATAACTTGCATGGAATCCAAGGTGAGCTGGTCTGTTTGGATTCAAGACTGAAGTACGGAGGCAGATGGTTGTACAAGTTGTACCTCTTTAATCTGATGACGTTGGGACCTTGCCATTGCTGAGCACAGAAAATGACGTAAAACAGAAATTTACTCCTAATGGAACCCTCATGTAAACATATCAAAGGTAGAACAAAGCTTAAAATAGGAAATAATAATGTGGGGAGGCACAGTTAGTGAAGCAGTTAGCACAACACATTTACAACGACTGGGGTTCGAGTCTGTGCTGTCTTTAAGGAGTTTGTACTAATGGCGGCAGATTCAAACGTGCTGGACCATGGGAGTTTCCAGACCACAGAGGACCAGATAAGAAAAGTACAATCTGTAGTGGAGGGATGTTTTTCTGATTTGAGGCCTGTGTCCAGAGTTGTGTCGCAGGGGTCAGTACTGTGTCCACTGCTGTTTGTCATCAATATTAATGATTTGTATTGCATAGCAATAACTTGATTAGTAACTTTTCTGATGACACCAAAGTGGGTGTAGTAGACAGTGAGAAAGGATATCAAAGTTTGTAACAGTTGAGTAGGTGGGCCAAAGAGTGACAAATGGAATTTCACACTGTTATTGTTTCAGGCTGTAAGGAACCACTAAGTTTTTACTCAGCTTTTTTTCCCTCCCTCTCATGTTTATAGAAACTTTTACCATCTGTTTTTACATTCTTTGCATCCTATTCTCACTGAATACTAAACTGCTCCCAATCCTTTGTCCCCACTGCTCCTTCTGGCCATTTTTTATTTCTCCTCTGATTTGCTATTTCTTTTGTAAGCCATAAATGAGCTACCTTTCTTGTTTCATTTTTATGCCAGAGAGGAGTGAACACATTTTGTAATTTGTCCAGCACTTTTTAACAGTTCCCACAATCAATCCTTTAAATGACATTCCCTTCAAATTCTCTCACTCTCCATGTTAATTAAGAATTCATGTTTTGGGACCCAGACCACAAAATTGTTAATTGATATTTTTTCTCATTGCACAATATTCTGTTTAGGGTTGTCTTTTCTCAGGTTAACTCCTGAACTCTTTGATCTTAAAATGTCATGGGTGCACTTCAGAAATTCCTCCTTTAGAATATTATTATGAATTTGTCTTGCCCAATCTATACTGTATGTAGATGATATTCACCCATTATTATAGCTGTACTCTTCATGAATAACACTATTCCCAATATCAGCACCACTGAGGGGGGAAAGAGGATCAACGTTGGTAATTCTTGAGATTCCATATTGGGTTTCTCTGAGCAAATGTCCTTTGTCACAGTTGTACTGATACCCTCTTTGATAAACAGTGCTTCTCTGCCTCCTTTCTTCTGCCTGTCTTTCCTAAATATTAAATATCCCTGGCTTTTCAGTTCCCATCCTTATTCTTCATAGGGCCAAGTTGATGAAGGGCTCTCGCCCAAAATGTTGGTTATGTATTTTTTACCTTTGCTATATAAAGGGCAATGCTTGACGTGTTGAGTTTCTCCAGCTTTGTGTTTTTACAAAGGGCTAAATTGCACTTGTTTTCTGCTCTTTGCATGGTTAAATTATCTTTCTTATTGTGAGCACTCCATGTGTTGAGAGGCAATGCCTTTAGTCTGTGTAAATTCTCCGCGACAGTACCAGGCAACATCCTGATGAGAAAATAGGTTCTCATTCTGCGATACACATATTTGTTGGAGAAACTCAGCAGGACATCCAGCATCCATCAAAAGTAAAGGGTGTCCTTGTCTATTGCCAAACCAAGGCCACCCACAACTTGGAGGAACAACGCCTTGTATTCCATCTCTGGGTGGGGGGATGGTTAGTTGATGTTTCCAGTTTGAGCCCTTCATCAAGATTGAAGCTGCAGTTGGATTCACTTCTTGTATTGCTGCGACTCTGATTTGTTAAATAGCAACAGAGAAGGTTCCCATGGGGCTCTGTAACTGGACCTTTTAATTAGGATGATTAATGATTCCAGGGACCTTCTCCCACTCAGAGAGCTGCCTTTTACATTTATTCAGGCACCTGCCTTTATTTTTAATTTGGGGAATAAAAATAGTAAAATGAAGGTACCAGTCAGCTATCTCCCCTTACAACGTATCACTCTTTGAACTGGAATATCAGTTTTGGTTCTCTCTCAGTTATTACTGTGTAACCTGAAATTTCTCACTGCAAGTGTCCACTGCTGTTTGTGCCCCTTCTATGGCCTTTCCTTGCTCTTTGGTTTTTGGCTCCACAGGTCAGCCACTATTCGTG
This sequence comes from Narcine bancroftii, assembly GCF_036971445.1. NCBI lineage: Eukaryota > Metazoa > Chordata > Chondrichthyes > Torpediniformes > Narcinidae > Narcine > Narcine bancroftii. The sequence continues at coordinate 173,053,923 of NC_091472.1, read as the reverse complement.
CCCAAGAGGAGAAAGGAAATACAGACCAGTCTTCAATTTCATTTCCTCTTCGACTTATTTTGCTTGCAACCTTTTTGTTTGTTTTTCAAACTTTGCAGCAAGTACCAACTTTGCCCCCAGGTCTCAAAGTGGCTTTGAATAAGAGTTGTTTGACTGATGAATTTCCTTTTGTCCTCGTGTACATTTTGCATTTTATGTTGATGTTTCTGTGAATAATGTAATGGAATGAAATGGGCTTTATGTAATGTACATTATAGAATGTATGTTATCCTAGTTTTTTAAACCAACAGAAAAGCAAGATGTTCACAGGTTCTTATTGAACAATCTAAAGAATGGAGGGATACTGGATCTGATGCTAAAATATTTAAAGGTACTTGGTCAGAAGTTCTTGGCAAAATGGCCACCAAGATTGGCGGAGGTTGTACTTTCAATCTACAACAGTTGGAGAAAGCACTGCAGCAGTCTGCCTAATCCTATCCTGAGAGAGTGCAGCAACCAGCACATCAAGGTACAGCTATGAGGCTAATAATCATAAATACTTTTCAATTTTGTTTGTACTATATTGCCATCAACAATTTATTGCAATACCCAAAAGTGCTGGAAAAACTCAGCAGGTCACACAGCATCCATAGAAAGTAAAGGGTAACCTTTGTCAAGGTATATGCAAAAGGCAGACAGGCACCTGAATAAAAAGATGGGAGGAAGGGGCAGGGGGAGGAACCACAGGCTAACAAGTGTCATAGGTAGATACAGGTGGGAGGGTAGAAGAGGAAAAAAAGCTGAGGAGATGGGGGAAGGGTAGCTCTCTGATAGGAAAAGGGAGGGACTGGCAAGTTGGAAGAAAGGAGACCGAGGGATAGGGAAAGAATCAGATTTGGGGAAGAGGTTTAATGGAAATTGAAGAAGTTGATGTTAGTGTTGTTTGTTTGGAGAGTACCCAGATGGAATTTGTGGTGGTGTTCTCGGTTAGGTAGTGCAAGAGGCCATGGATCCCATGCGTGTCTGCCTGTGACCACCTTCTTGCGTGTGTCTGCCTATGATCACCTTCTCGCGTGCCTGCCTATGACCACCTTCTCGCGCGTGTCTGCTTATGATCATCTTCTTGCACGTGCCTGCCTCTGACCACCTACCCACCTGTGCCTGCCTCTGAACACCGTCCCACCTGTGCCTGCCTCTGAACACCGTCCCACCTGTGCCTGCCTCTGAACACCGTCCCACCTGTGCCTGCCTCTGAACACCATCCCACCTGTGCCTGCCTCTGAACACCGTCCCACCTGTGCCTGCCTCTGAACACCGTCCCACCTGTGCCTGCCTCTGAACACCGTCCCACCTGTGCCTGCCTCTGAACACCGTCCCACCTGTGCCTGCCTCTGAACACCGTCCCACCTGTGCCTGCCTCTGAACACCGTCCCACCTGTGCCTGCCTCTGTACACCGTCCCACCTGTGCCTGCCTCTGAACACCGTCCCACCTGTTCCTGCCTCTGACCTCTCCAACCAAATGACCTCCAATTTCCATTAAACCCTTCTCCTGAGTCTCTCTCTCTTTTACTATCTGTCTCCTTTCCTCCAGCTCCAGCCCCTCCCTTCATTCTCCTTTCAGAGAGCTATCCTCTCCCCATCACTGATTGGCTTTTTTTCTGTTCTATCCTCTCACTTCTATCTAACTATGATCTCTTGCCTGTTACCCTTTGCTCCTCCCCCCTTTCTTTTTAATCAGGTGCCTGCGTGTCATTTGCTCATAACTTAACAAATGGCTCAGGCCCGAAACATTAGTTGCTCTTTACTTCTTATAGATGCTGGGTGGCCTGCTGAGGTTCTTTTTTTATGGTATGTATTGCATATGACCCAGCATCTGCAGATTTTCTTGTTTAACATTAATGATTTATTGTTTTATTTTCCTGGCATCTTCTGGAAACTGCTTATGAACAGTTTCAGCGAATGCTGCTGCTACTTCAATACAGTAAAACCCTGTTATCTGGAATTCAAGCAATCAGCAAAAAAATCATGGAAAGTAAATAGATAAAAAATATGGAAGTTTAAAATTGATGAGCCTTGCTGTTAGTTCACCAATCACACAACACAAGCAACTGAGAAGGTTCCCATGGGGCTCTGTAATTGGACCTTTTAATTAGGATGATTAATGATTCCAGGGACCTTCTCCCACTCAGAGAGCGGCCTTTTACATTTATTCAGGCACCTGCCTGATTCGTACTCCTACCTTGATGAGGAGCTCAGGCTTGAAATGTTGGTTAAATAACTTTGCTTCCTATGAACGCTACCTGACCTGCTGAGTTTCTCCAGCCCTTGTGTATTAAATTACAGTCGTGTTGTCTGTAGACTTTCTTGTTTAACTCCACGAACTCGCACTCCTCCAACTCTCCCTAATCCCTGCCACTTCTATGCTCTCCCACCACTCTTTTTCTGTGCTGTCTTGCAAATTTACATTCATTTTAAAGTATTTACTTGAGGGTCTTTTTAACGACAGTTTAGTGCATTATTTCCACATAAATGGTTATTCTCCACTGTTCAAACGCTCTTTAATTCAAATCAATCATAGTGAGAAGTATATCCATTCTTGATAATTTATTAGGGTTCAACAATGATCACAGATTATGGATTATGAATATCATCAATGAATAACAATATAGTTCAAACACATGTTTTCCAAAACCTGTTATTGCTCAATAAAAAGACTAAAATTAGGATAACGTTTGGAATAATATACTTGTATGACCGTGTTGAGGCTGCTTAGCATTTAGTCAAATTGAATGTGTAACTGAGATGGGCAAGACAATTTTCAGAGACTTTATTTTCATCATTATTTAATAATTAACTCTGCTATGCATTTTGGGTTTCACTTTCTTTTGCATTTGGAAAGTTAATTTTTCCTGCTTGTCTTCAGGACATGATGGTGATGTGCCTGGTTTGTATGGAGCTGCAGCTCGATCAGTGGCTTCTGACCAAGTCCAAAAGCACCACAGGTATGAAGCATTTAACTTCAAAGATTTGGTTTAATTCACAGTAATAATGGATTATTGTCAAAGGGATTTTCCTGCAATTTATAATACGAGCTTCATTGCTGCTTTTACTGTTTGACATTAATTCATCAGGAACCAGCGGTGGCTTGGTTGGCACAAAGCTGTTACAGTAACAGTGACTGGGGTTCAAATCTGGTGCTGTCTGTTTTCCCCGTGTCCGCGTGGGTTTCCTTCGGGTGCTCCGGTTTCCTCCCTCCCTTTACAGGGGGATGTAGGTCAGTTGGGTGTAATTGGGCAGTGTGGGCTTGTTGGCTGAAAGGGCCTGTTATCGTGCTGTAGATCTAAATTTAAATTTTCTGTTGTACTATTTGATCATTGTTTATTTCTGCCTGATAGGTGGGACCTGACCCGATAGATTTCCTTTTTAAAAAATTAAATTCAGAGGGACAGCATGGTAACAGGCCCTTCTGGCTCTCGAGCCCATGCTGTCCAAATACATCCATGTGACCAAATAACCATTTAATCCCCAACGTCTTTGGAACATAATAGGAACCTGGAGGAAACCCACTCGAGTCATGGGGAGAATGTACGAACTCCTTCCAGGTGGCGCTAGATTTGAACTTGGGTCACTGGTGCTGTAGTAATGTTGCGCGAACAGCTTCTCTGATCATTTTCGCCATTCCCTCTGTAAATTATGTGTTTGATTTTATAATCATGTTTTCTTGTTGTATTTTTGTTTATCAAGTGATCAACTCTCCTGCATTTAGTCTTCATGAATACTTATTTCTCTTGAGCTGGCTAGACCTTGTGGTCTAAAAATGTTTCCCAATCCAATCATCTAAGCGACTTTCACTGGTGTAGTCTAAATTCCCATCAACCTTTTCCAGTATGGATAAACTCAAGATTGATACTATGACATATTTTCTCAGTTTTCTTATTTCTTGAGAGCTTTTCTTCAGTTGTTGATAATCATTTATTCAGCTTTAACATTTACAGTGTCGCCTGCATTCACATAATCCCTCATGCATTTGGACAACCATCATGAACAATTTAGAGATACATGCGCACTTTTTACGTGAAGTTAGTTCCTTTATCACTGCTGCCCAAAGTTTGGCAAGCAAATAAAACTGTGTGCAATGAGAAAATTGAATAAAGATTGCTTAGAGCCATCGTTATACAGCATGGAAATAGACGCTTTGGCTCAACTTGCCCACGCTAATCAAAATATCCCAGCTGCTACATATCTCTCTAAACCCATTCTATCCATATATCTGTCCAATTTTTACACAAGTATTTCAATAATACCTTCCTAAATCATCCCACCATTCTCTGTTTTATTTTTAAGTTACCCCTCAGGTTCCTGTTAAATTTCTCCCTCCTCACTGTAAACCTATGTCCTCTGGTTACCAATCCCTTTACTCTGGGCAAAAGAATCAGTGGATCTGCTTGATCTATTCCTCTCATGATTTTGTACATCTCTGAGATTACCCCTCATCTTCCTGCACTCCAAGGAATAAAGCCCTAATTAGCTCATCCTCCCTGTATAGCTCAGGCCCTGAGACCTGGCAACATCTTAATAAATCTTCTATACACCCTTTCTAACTTGACATCTTTCTGCTAGCATGGTGACCTAAATTGAACACAATACTCCAAATGTGGCCTCACCAATGTTGGCAACATGACCTCCCAACTTCTGAACTCAGTAGCCTGACTGATGAAGGCCAAGGTGCCAAAAAGCCTTTTGACCACTCTAACTACCTGTGACATCACTTTCAAGGTACCACTCCTAGAACCTTCTGCTCTACATGACTCCTCAGGACACTACCATCACACGTTGGACCTCCCAAAATGCAACACCTCACATTTGTGTTGTCCCCTGCCAACCTGTCCAGCTGATCAAGATCTTGCAGCAACCTTTGGCAACTGTCTTCATTATCTATGCTTCTGATATGCAGCTATGCAAAAAAACTTGCTCATAATTGCCTGTTTTAGTTATAACACTTCAAAGCTAGGTCATTAACTGTGGAAACGTGTATATGTTCCAATCTGCTGTAGAAATGTGAGTTCTATTGATGGCCTCATATTCTTCTCTACAAGGGGAAACTACAAGGGGAAACATTCTCTCTGCAATATACAAACGTACTGGAGAAACTCAGCAGGTCACGTAGCATCCATAGGAAGTAAAGGGTGACCTATACGTGACGAAGGGCTCAGGCCCGGAAAATTGGCCACCTAGATGCTGCATGACCTGCTGTGCCTCTCCAGCATGTTTGTGCATTGCACCCGACCCCAGCATCTGCAGACTTTCTTATAGAAACATTCTCTCTGCTCCAAAACACTTCATTTTTTTAAAGTCCTCCCTTGAATTCCCTCTCAGCTATATTTTACCAAGAAAAGAAACTCTGTCGTTTCATGCTATGTATACCCCAGTATTAGTCTAACCAAGTTTGACACCAGTTCAGTATACAACCCCTCTTTTCTTTTTGTCCCTCAATGTGTAAATACTAATATTTAATTTAGTGTTTTTTATTTTGTAACCTTGCTAACTTGTGTCACCTTTAGCAATTAGTGCAGGTATTCTCTCTCCATTAATTCCTCCGCCTCACCTGGACTGGTGTGCTCAAAGAAGTGAATCGAGTCTCTCTTCCATCTAAAATGCATTGCCTCACATTTATCATTTGCTGGAAATGGATGAATTGAGTTACAGGCAGTGACAGGATGGGGTCTGTTTTCATTTCCTGGAGTGTGAGAGGCTGAAATGTGACCTAATTGAGGTTTATGAAGATATGAGGGGTGTTGATAAAATGAATGCACAGTCTTTTCCCAAGCATAGATGATTCTACAATGAGAAAGCATAGGTTTAAGGTGAGAAGGGAAAGATTTAAGAAAGCCCTGATGGGGCAACCTTTCCACTCGGAGGATGGTCTGTATTTGGAACAAGCTGCCAGAGGAAGCTAGAAAAAAGGGTACAATTTTAGTGTTCAGAGACATTTGATACATGGATAGGAAGCATTAAACATCAAGCACCATCATGTTGAGCACTGGTGCACCCTCAGGGCTGCATGCGCAGCCTGTTCAAGCTGCTGACCCACAACTGCAATGCCAGATCCACCTCCAACGGAGTCATCAAGTTTGCAGATGGCACAACAGTAATTGGTCTAATCAGTAACAACAATGAGTCACACAACAGAGAAGAAGTAGAAAATCTCATAATATGGTGGAAGAATAACAACCTGAGTCTCAAAGTGGACAAGACGAAGGAGATGATTGTTGGCTTCGGAAGGATTAGGAGACCACCCTCCACTACACATTAATAACTTGGTAGTTGAGAACATAGAGAGCAGAAATTTCCTTGGAACTCACTTAACCAGTGACCTATCCTGGACACATATTTCACTTGTCAGGAAGGTGCAACAGCGATTGCACTATGAGAAGACTGAAGCAAGAAAAGTTGACATGAGGGTGGGTGGTTGCCCATTGATTTGATCCACCAGGATTGTTGTCCAAGAGGGTGCACAAAATTTTTGAGGAGTTCTGTCACCTAATGTGACCCCTACCTAGTCAGAGGACACACCAGCTGCCAATCAAGGTTTGGTTCCACCCATTAATGCACACCTTGCTGTTGGTACCATATAAATTACCTGGATTGGACTCTCCACCCTGCCTGTACTTGGCCTTGGACCATTAGTTATTTTAATTGGATTAACCATCCTGGAACTGAGCCATTGGCTAACAACTGGGGCTGAACCCTCCAAAAGTGCTGTGTGTTCTTTGTTCTCCCTCTTTGCTGGCTTGGGACCACCCTGCTTCACTCCAGGCCTAGAAATGTGGAAGGGTGCTGGAGAAACTGTTGGTAAGATGTGAACTGTTTAAAAGGATTGGAAGTGTTTAATTAGTATCCCTTGTAGCAAAGAGCTGTACCTGCACTGAGTCAAGGGATGGTGGGCCATTGTAGTGAGTTTTTCTTGATCATTGTATCTACCAGTTCATTGTGTGTGTGTGTGTGTGTGTGTGTGTGTGTGTGTGTGTGTGTGTGTGTGTGTGTGTGTGTGTGTGTGTGTGTGTGTGTGTGAGAGAATGTATTTTGTAACCAAGCCATTTTTCCCATGTTTGTTAATTCTCCACTATTACTTTCCCATGGCTGCTGTAAACTGTGCATGTGTATGTGTGCTGCATCAGTTACTATTTCTCACACTTGCCTTCTGTAAATATAATCCTTCCCTAACAAAACTGTGTCCAGAGTCCTTGCCTTTGAGACCCACCAAACCTTTTTCCTCACTCACAACACCTGCACATAGCATCTTTCAGATACTTCTGTCTGGAAAGAGATATAGGAGTATCAGAGCCAGGATCACCAGGCTGATAAACAACTTCTCCCCATGGGCAGTGAGAGTACTGAATGACTAAATGAACTGCTCAAGTTGACCCTCCCAGACTATACTATTTATTTAACAATAATTACTTATTTTTTATATGTGTATTTGTTCTGCATATGTATCGCTTGTTTGTATGAGTGTTATCTCTGGTTGTGTGTTTGCATGTTTTGCATCAAGGACTGGAGAATGCTGTTTTGTCGGGTTGTATTTGTGCATTTGGATGATAAATAAACTTGAACATGAACTTAAAAGAATATGGACCAAATGTAGGTGAATGAGGGCAAGCCCAGAATGCCAGCTTGGTTGACGTAGCTAAGTTGGGGCAAAGGGCCTGCTCCATGCTGTATGACTCAACCTGCATTGACCTTAATTTGCCAATTATTTGCATGTTTTGTAAGTATGTTGACTTTCTATTGTATGTTTCTGCAGTCATCATTATTAGATATCTCCCCTTCTCACAATTTCAACATTTGCAAATTTCAAGTACTGTATTTTTGGTCCAAAGCCCAAATAGTTAATGTAAATGTTCTGATCACTTTTTACCGGCATCATAGATTTCAGTGCCTGGACTTTCTAGTCTGCAGGAAGAACCTGTCTAGATATAAAGCACTGACGTGTCTCATTTAAAGTGAGCCATACAGTTCCAGTCAGGCAATTGGAATTGGATACTTTACAGAATAATTTCTTGTTTACATATGGTGCTCAAGGAACCAATTCTTATTTGGATAAAATCTCAAAGTGTGTTTGTTTTCTCACTAGTTTCTCCTCGGAAATGTGCTTCCAGCAGCACGGCTGCTCAGCTGGGACCTGATTTTCCAGGAAGCCATTATTTGGGGGACCTGATTCAACTTGCCTTCACTTCCTCGCAGAGGGATCTGTTTGAGAATGACTGGCTGGTTTTTGTTGTTCAAGTGTATTGGTTGAAAGCCAGGTTCATGGCATTGCAGGTCAGTATTTTCTGAGTTGAAGCTCTGCTTATAAGGAGAGTTCAATGGTACCAGCTTTCTGATTCTTAGCTCATTGTATATAATACAACCAGATGAAAACATGTTTCTCTGGACCACGGTGTGCATACATAATAAATACAAAGTACGTAGTAATCATAGATAGATAACAAAAATATTTTTTCTTTCTTCTTTCTTTCTTTGGCTTGGCTTCGCGGACGAAGATTTATGGAGGGGTAAAGTCCATGTCAGCTGCAGGCTCGTTTGTGGCTGACAAGTCCGATGCGGGACAGGCAGACGCGGTTGTAGGGGAAAATTGGTGGGTTGGGGTTGGGTGTTGGGTTTTTCCTCCTTTGCCTTTTGTCGGTGAGGTGGGCTTTGCAGTCTTCTTCAAAGGAGGTTGCTGCCCGCCGAACTGTGAGGCGCCAAGATGCACGGTTTGAGGCGATAAATATAATATAAAAATAAATATGTATAAATATTTCAGAATAATTTGCTAATTTTATATTAAGAAACAAAAGGTTGCAGGGTACTGTTCATCAATCACAGAGCCTGTGGGGGAAAAAGCTCAGCCCGCCACACCACCAACATCCCACCACCGGAATCGCTGCCGCCCCCTGAGCAGTTTAACTTATAGTCTATGGGCAGTCAGCCTCTGCATCTGACCTGGGGGTCTGGAGCCGGCAGATCAGAGTCCAAGTGCAAAGCTTTGAGGCAGTTCACTGTGAATCTGTCCGATCGGACGCTAATGTTCAGTGTAAATACGATACCGTCTCTCTGTGGTACCTTTGTATGGGCACTGTAGGAGTGTTCCTTGCAGACCTCCCCTTACGAAAACATAATTGGTGGACTGCAGGTCTATGGGGACGTGGCTGGGTGGCGTGCCGTGCCGAGACGGTGGCCGGGGGAGGGGGTGTTTACCTGCTTTTACTCTCATCCTGTGGAGGACGTCTTAGGTGCTGGGCTGTGGGCCAGGGTGGGGGAGGGAATGGGTTGAAATGGATGCCCTGGGAATGGTGAGTGGGAAACCATACACCAGCTCTGTCGACGAGGCTGCCAGCTCCTGTTTCAGTGCTGTGTGAATGTCTGGCAGTACCCATGAGAGCTCATCTCCCCAGTTCGGGCTATGCAGCTGTGCTTTCAAGACGGCCTTCAGATGGTGGTGGTGGAAACGCTCAACCAGGCCATGGTTGACTGCTGCAGAATTTAGTCAGATTGGACCAGAGTGAGGAGATGAACTGAGCCCTTCGGTCTGAGATGATGTGGGTTGGGACTCTGAAGTGCATTACCCAGGTGGATAGGAAAGCCCTGGCACACATCTCTGTATTGCACGCCGGCATACGTATTGCCTCTGGCCAGCAGGTAAAATGGTCAATCATTATGAACAAGTGCCACATTCCCTGGCTCACGGGGAGTGGGCCGATAATGTCTATGTGGATATGCTCGAACCAGCGTTGCGCTGGCTCGAAAGTCTAGAGTGGGGCTTTTGTGTGCCGATGTATCTTGGCGCACTGGCAGTATAAGCAGGTTCAGGCCCACAGGGTTACGCCTTGGCGGAGGCCATGCCACGTGAACTTGTCGGACAGCAGGCGGACTGTGGGATAGGTCATGGATCTTATCGAAAACCTGTGGAGACATCGCACAGCAGGGATGGGCCTCCTAGTGAGGGGCAGAAATCTCTGATCTTTAGGCTGGTGATGGCCATCTAGTAGGCCTGGATGTCCACATCCTCTGTCTTGCCCTTGGCCAGCTGGGCAACGTCGAGCCCTCCTGAGGTTGCAGTGATTGTGGGTCTGGACAGCGCGTCGGCCACCACGTTGGACTTGCCTGTAACGTGGCGAATGTCTGTGATATATTCTGAGATGTAGGAGAACTGCCGCTGTTGTCTTGTCGACCACTAGTCCGAGACCTTGCCGAGTGTGTAGATTAGTGGTTTGTGGTCCGTGTAGGTAGTGAAAACCCTTCCCTCTAGCGTATACTGGAAATGCTGTATCGCCAGGTACATGGCCAACAGTTTGTGGTCAAACATGCTGTATTTTAGCTCTGGCGTTCAAAGGTGCTTACTGAAAAAAGCAAAGTGGCTCCAGTGCTCGTCCACCCATTGCTCCAGCACTGTGGCCACTGCTCTGTCTGATGCATCTGTTGCAAGGGCTAGGGGTAAGGTAGAGTGTGGGTGCGCCAGGACCGTGACTTTTGCCAGTGCTGTTTTCATGGCGTGGAAGGCTTCTGTGACATCTAGCATTGATTGGAGCGTCTCGTCGCCAAGCTTGACGAGGTTGAACAGGGGCTGCATGAGACTGGCCACTCCTTGTAGGAAGCAATAATAGAAGTTAACCATCCCCAGGAACTCCTGCAGGCCTATGGTCATGTTTTGCTTGGGGAAATTTTGAATGACCTGTACCTTGTTGGGCAGTGGTATGTCTCCCTCTGGGATGATGCGGTGTCACAAGAAGTCTATTGTCTCTAAACCGAACTGGCACTTGACCAGGTTCACCGTGAGCCCGAACTGCTGCAGTCTGTCGAACAGGAGGGTCAGATGTGTCCTGTGAGTGCTGGCGTTGGGGCTGGCAATGAGGATGTTGTCTAAGTAGACGAAGAACAGTATTCACCATGCTTCCCTGTGAGCCCGTCGCATTGCTACTGTGTCATGCCACAGTTGGGGTTTCCGGTGGGCTGGTCCCAATGGCGAGGCCGACGGTGTAGATGGGCTGCATGTGGAGGGAGCTCTGCTTTGGGGTGCGGACAGCCTGTCTGCCTCCTTGGCTACTAAGTGTGGGGCGCTGAAATCCATATCCAAAACTGCCGAGGAAACGTACTGGCAGCTTTGAGAGGAACAGGGCCTCAAAGAGGAAACAGTCCGTTTGCCCATCCACTAAGACCACCATCTCGTGCGTGAGCTCCAAGGGATTCTTGTCGCCCAGGGCCTGCATGTTTAAAATCCGAATGGCACGCTCGTGCCGGCTGAGTTCTAGGATGTCGAGTAGAAACCACTGGAATTGCTTGTACTTTTGCTCCATTGGCGGGTTCTCCACGAAGGAGCTTACTTTGGCAGCAGTGGCGGCATCCACTGCACTGATGACGTGCCAGAACTTGGTGTCCTCTGAGACGATTCCCCTGATGTGGAACTTGGACTCAGCCAGTTCCTGGGCTGGTTTGCCCAGAAGGATGGTAAATGCACGCCCACCGCGTTGGTTGTAGCTGCTGCGACTGTAATAGAAGTGGATTCTTGCATTCTGATGCTTTCGATGTGAGTTCCAAGATGTTGGAATCGTCGGGGTCACCACTGTAGCGACTGTGCTACGAAATGATGTTCACATAGGTCGAGGGTGAACCAAAAACTGGCTTTATTATTTGAATTTGCCACGTTGCCCAGTGGGGAATGCTCACCTCTGGTGACGTATGCACCGGCTTCCGGAAGTGATGTCAGTGCGTTGCTGTGTATCTCTTTGGCCGGCACATTATAGTGCTCTAATGTTCTAATGTTCTATGAATTACAACCCATTGTTTTGTTTTGTGTGTCCTATTTGTTCTTTAAGTTGTATGTAACTTTTTTCCATAGATATGCAACTATTCATCTTAGCAGTCCCATCATGCCATATGTAGTGGGGAGTCAGATTTCCTAGTAATCGCAATAAATTTCTTAACCACTGTTAAGGCTATTTTAACAAATGAAATTTGGAATTTGGTTAATTTATTGCTTATTTCAATAAAGTTCTCCAAAAGATAAAGCTCCAGGTTATCTGTGAAGACCACTGTTACAAGCCCAAAGGACCCCAAAACCCAGATATTCACTACAAGTAGTTACTTAAACAAAAGTTGTTTTTAATTATCTTTAAACCCCAGCCAAATAATTTGTTCCATTTCACTAATTTCAGGTGGGGCCATGTGTGGCCCTCATCTTTCTCTTAGGAATGATCTTAGCTTGAGAAAAAAAAAGCAAGTCCCATTAGCTACTTCATATTTACTTATTAATAGTTCAAAAGACATAAAAGGTACATCCACATTACAGTCATCAATATACCTTTTTCATACCATGTATTTTATATTTTGTTACCCAGATTCATAGGCAGTAACACATTTTTACATAATGGTGTTCCTTGTGATATACCTGCTTTTTCCCCCCAATACAGGTACACGATCCTTTATCCGAAACCCTTGGGGGATAGTGTGTTCTGAATTTTGGAGTTTTCTGGATTTTGGGAAGGTGGATTTAAGCCCATCTGAATTGTGATGCCGTATCCACCCCTCTCGGCCGCCCGACTCGAGCTGCTGGTTCCTCGGCCACCTGACTCGCGCTGCTGGTCCCTCGGCCATCCGACTCGCACTGCTGGTCTCCCCCCGCCCACTTGACTCGCGCTGCCGCCTCTCTACCCATTTGCTGGATTTTGGAGCTTTCCAGATTTTCGATGTCCGGATAAAGGATCGTGTTCCTGTACATTCATTTATTTCTTGCCACATTTTAAACATGCATATTAATATAGGGTTATCTATCTTTTTTGTTACATTCCACTTGTAAATAAAGTCCTTCGCTATCTCCTCTTTTATTTAATTAATTCTCATTCAGATCCAAGAGGAGGGGACTGTCTGCTTCAAAGAAAAATGATAAAAATCTTGTTTGTGCTGATAAATAATACTTTTTAAAATCTGGGAGCCTAAATTCTCCCAGTTTATAATCCCATGTTAGTTTTTCAATGAAATTCCTGCTACTTTATAATTCCATAGGAATTGCCTTATGTTATTTTTCAATAAAGTAAAGAAATTTTTTGGTAGTGCAAAAGGCAACGATTGACAAAGATTCTGTAATCTTGGCATCACATTCATTTTAATGAAATTTACTCTTTCTACTAAAGTAATCGACAGGTCTTTCCATTTCTGTAAATCTTTATTTTTTTCTAAAAGAGGAGTGTAATTAAATTTATACAAGTTCTGTAAATTATTATCTTTCATTATTCCTAAAAATTGAATTCCTTCCATTTAAATCTACTACCTTTTGATATCTTTCATAATCAAAATTCCACAATGATATTATCTCACTCTTGTCCATATTTATTTTATATCCTGATGCTCTTCCATATTTTTCTAATATTGTTTGTAATTTTATCAAGGATTCAGCTGGGTCAGATAAATGTAATAGCACATCATCAACAAATAATTTTATGTTTTTCCTGTCCACCTTTGAAGCTCTTAATATTCAGATCTCTGTCAGTGGTTCAATCTCTAGGATAAAAAGCCCTGGGGACAGAGGACACCCCTGTCTTCTCAAACTAGTCAACGGCATCTGATTATTAGTTATAATTTTGGTTTGTCGTTTATGATAGAGTTTTTATCTAATTCATAAATTTTCTGCCTAAACCAATTTTTTTCCCAATGTTTTAAATAAGAAAGACCATTCTCAATGTTTGAATGCTTTTTCTGCATCTAGGGAGACACTTATTCATGGATTTTGCCATATGTATCAAGTTAAATAGTCTATCCAGACTATTTGAAGAATGTCTTCCATTGGCAAATCCCACCTGATCTGTATTGATTTTGGTAGATATTGTCCCAGTCTATTAGTAGCGTATTTGCCAATATTTTATAATCAACATGCAGAAGTGATGAAGTTTTTAATGGGTCTTTACTTTTCTTGGTGGCACTTGTAATAATAGCAGTTGAGAAAGATTCTGGTAGGGTCTGGGTCTCCACCGCCCAGTCAAATACATAAGAGATATCAATAAATCGCTAAATTGTAGAACTCAGGAGGAAACCCATCCTCCCCCAGAGATATGTTAGCTTGTAAAGTGTCCAAAGCTTTCTCAATTTTTTCTCTTGTGAAAGGGGCATCGAAAGCAACCCGTTCTCTATTTTAAAATTTTATATTTATTAAAAATTCATCCATCTTAGTTTCATCTTCTAATAATACTGATTTGTATAGTTTCATGTAATATTGTCTAAAACATTTTTTTTCTTTTTGATTATATGTTATAATATGGGCCTCTGTTTTCATTGCATTTATCATCCTAGATGACTTCTCTGCCTTTACCTGCCAAGATAAAACTTTGTGCCTGCTCTCCTAATTCATAATATTTTTGTTTAGTTTTTAATATTTTTTTTCCATCCTATATGTTTATGATGCGTTATATTGTGAGCAGATAGGGACAGAGTAGCGAGGTGGAACCAACCATCAGCACAACACATTACCAGTGAATCCCATTTCACTTCATTGGGCGAGGAGAAAAACGACAGCCACACCAAAGCCTTGAAGTCGAGACTGAGTTATTGCACTGGCTGTCACATTTGTACGGGCCCCAGGCACTGATGACAGGGCCTTGCATCACCGGAGTGCCGATCTGGGATTGCTTGGTGTTCCCGTCACAGTTCCCAGTCTTCCCGCAGTATGGGAGGTCATCTGGGAGGACAGCTAGTGTCACTCTCTGGTTCACGTAGTTGCCACATTCATCAGCCATCTTGTGGGCTGGTCCTCATCTCCGTGTGTGGGTTTCTACATGACACCCCCTCCTCCCAGAATTGGTGATCGGCCCATTGTCCGCTGCATTGGGCAGTCTGCCCCTGTGTCGCGGGGGAGGAGTGGAGACCAGATGGTCACAGTCCAGATATGCCAGTTTCAAGTGGCCGACGGTAAAAGTCTCCTCCTTACCACCGATATATTTCTTGTAGAAAGACTATATCTGCCTTTAATTTTTTTAGATGTACCAAAACCTTCTTCCTTTTCATCCACCCATTTATCCCATTAACATTAAAGACTAATAGATTTTAGCGTTCTATTCATACAGGTTTTTAAGTAAATATTGTTTAACAATTAAAGCTTTATAATTGTTTAAATAATCGTGATCTTTCCCCTTTAAAAAACATAAATTATCAAATAAAGCCTACAGAATCTCTTGAGGAAGAAGAACTCCTCCCTTTAGCGGCATCTTTTTTTGATACTTCTCTCTGGGCACCATTCTCCCCTTTAGACTGGAGTCACCACTCTGCTACTACTTTTCCCAAATTTTCGTTCTTTACTGAGCTCTCAACATTTCAATAAAATTTCCTTTTCAATAATAAATTAAAGACGGTTTAAGAATATAACTTTTACTTAGTCCCATTGTAAACATTCTTCACAATCTTCTTTGGCAACCTTATTCTTTTCATAAACCTTGCAAGAAATCAGCCACCTCATTCTTAGTCTTGAAAATTTGCCGATGACGTTTTGCTAGTTCAACCCTCAAGATGCGGTGTATATTAAGTATTTCAAGTTTTTATAACGCAGTTGTCTTTTTACATCCTCAAACTCCTTCCTTTGCTTAATCAAAGTGGAACTAAAATCTTGAAAAAAAAATTGCACTTTTTTATAGTCAATCTCAGGCAGGCCATTATTTTGCTTAGAGCATTCATACGTTGCTCCCAGAATTGTCTCCAATTCCCAGTAACTCAAAAGTCTTACCAGGACCGGTGTGGTGACTGATTGCTGGCTCTTCTGGGTCTGAGCCCTTTCAATATGTAATTTTTCTTTGTATTTGTCTTCTCCCAGTACTAGTGGGATCCAGATTTCAAAGAAGTTAACTGGATCCCTTCCCTTGATCCCTTCTTTCCATCCGATAATTTGAACATTATTTCGTCTGCTAAAATTCTCCACATGGTCGATCTTGTCCAGCAGACCTTGTCTGTCCAACTCCCACTTCTTTGCAGCTTTTTCCAAAGCTTTTAGTTTATCTTAGATTTTTACCAAGTCTATTTCTGCTTGGTTCTCTCTTTCCAGAAGGTCTTCAATTATTTCTATAATTTCAGTCATCCTTTTAGACATGTTAGTTTCGACGCCTGCAAATTGATTGCTCAGGTTTTCCATTTTCTCCAGTTTTATATTTAGTTCTTGTCCTGACTCTGGGGTCCACTGGTCCCGAGGCCACTCTTACGCTGCTCCCTTTCGGGCTTTCACGATGTTCCTGACTGAGTAGAAACTTTTTCATTTTTTTTTGTTCTTGGCTGCCTTGTTCTCTGAGTATTTTCCTTGTCCAATTTTTTGTGAAAAAATTTTTAATTTAAAGATTTTAACTGCTTTTTTGATACTCTTCAAGGAGAGCTCAATCAAATCACATCTGTCTAAGTCCTTTGCATGGCCACATCCCCAGCTCCCTTTTAAATACACCCTCTCCCTGACTTGTGACCTATGCGATTTACAGTCATTTTTACATGGAACGGGAAAAAAAAGTAATGGCTGCCTGCGTATGATCTGAATGGTTTCTCCGTTGCCATTCAGTAACTCGCCAAAGAAGAGGGTGAGCAAGAGGAAAAACCCCTCCCTGCTGATAGATCTGGCAAGAAGCCGAGGAAGAAGCTTGATTTGGAATGGAAAATGACTTGATTTACACTTCCACATGCTATGCTGACATTCTTCCGACTTGCATCCATTTTGAGATATGACCAGTCGGTCAGAACGGAACTTGAGGACACATGTCGGGAAATAGCAGTTTATCAAATGAATGGCTCTCAACAACCTACTGTGATAGGGAGTTCCACAAGTTTCTAATTTAAGAATATTCTCCTCAATTCAATCTGAAATGGCTTCCCGTTAACTTTGAACTGATCTTTTCCAACATCAGCAACATTCTTCCTGTATCTAGCTGTCTAATCCTGTCAGAATTTTGTATGTCTCTATGAAATAACCTCTCATTCTTCTAAGTTCCAATGAGTAGAGCCCTACTTTATCCAGTATTTTTTCATGTGTAAGTTCTGCAGTCCCAGGAATCACTTGCTGCACCCTTAAATAGCAAGAATGAGCTTCTCAAATTCAGAGACCAAAACTGTGCCGAATAGGTAAAGTGTGGCATCATCAAGGTTCAATGTGACTACAGTTGAGCTTCCCTGCTTTTGTATTCAAAACCCTTGCAATGAAGGCAATCTGCAGTTTGCTTCCTTCATTTCCTACTGTACTTGCATTCATTCCAAGCTTTGATGACTGATGCATCATGACATCCAGGTCTCACTCCACCTTCCTTTTTTCCTAATTTCTCAAAATTTTGATAATTTCTCACCTAATGACAATGCCAAATGACCAAAGGAACTGCTCACACTTACCATCCGAGACTCATATTCACAAAACAATATTTACTTATTTGTATATATGAATACTTGGCCTGCATATGTATTTGTCTGTATGTGTGTTATGTCTGGTTGTGTGTCTGCATGTTTTGCACCAAGGACCAGAGAACGCTGTTTCGTCAGGTTGTACTCGTGCAATCAGATGACAATAAACTTGACTTCACTTGAAAATAAACCTCACCTATCTAGTTTCTTCTCATAACTGAAATGCTCCATGACAGGCAAAATCCTGGATAATTTCTTCTGCAATCTTTCTAGTGAATTTCTATCAGCGTAGTGACCAGAACTGCATCTACTGTAGTCCCAACTGAAGTTTTATCAAGTTATACCATGACCCCCTATGCTTTTGTATTCTTTGCCCTGACTAATGAAGGCCAGCATCCCACATGACTTTACCACTCCCTGTGCTCCCACTTTTGAGATACACTAAAGTTCCTTTCTTCCTAATTTCTCTTCGGGCCCTAGTATATGGTGCACATCCAACCCCTGTTGATCCTGTCTAAATGCATGATTGTGCATTTATTTGATTTAAATGCCATGGTGCCTTTTTATAGGGTACTGGTAAGGCTTCACCTTGAGCACTGTGTGCAGTTTCTCCTTATTTAAGAAAAGATGTACTGGTTTTGGAGGAAGTGCAGAGGAGATTTTTTTAAAGAGATAGAGCATGGTAGCATGTCCTTTTGGCCCACCAGCCTGCTCCATCCAATTACACCCATGTGACCATTGACCTCCTAATTCTACATATCTTTGGAACATGGGAAGAAAGTGGAGCACTAGGGGGAAACCCACAGGGAGAAAACAGACCAACTCCTACAGACAGTGGCGGATTTAATCCCAGGTCACTAGTGCTCTAATTACTCACTCTGATGCCCCACATTCATCAAGTTGATTCTGAAAATGAGAGATTTAGCTTGTGAGGAGAGGTTAAGTTACCTGGGGCTATACACTAGACTTTCAAAGGATGAGGGGGAATCTTATAGAAACGTATCAAGTGAGTGAAAGGAAAAGATGAGAATGTAGCCAACTGTTACAAAGAGACAAGTGGGAGGTTAAACTCTGAGATTTATTGAGGCTGGAAAGGCTCTTTTTATACAGTTGGAGTTCCCGCCATTGGTTTGATTGGCTGACATCAGCTGCATGAATAACAATAGTAGGCGGGAACATTCTTGCATGTGAATACCCTTCTTCCCCAGCCTGTTATTGATCTGTTAGCTGGGCAGCTCGGCCAGCGCCATTTTAGGGCTGCTGGTCTTGTACTGCTCCAGCTTTCAACTGCGCCAGTTCGCTGTGTTAAGGAACGTGTTAAGATTGCAGGGGGAAAATTATGAGAGGAAATTTCTTCACACAAAGGATTGTTGGGATGTGGAATGGGGTTGCGGCAGAGGTGGTTGAAGGAAAAACGTTATTTACATTTAAGGAAAGACTGGATAATTACATGGAGGGGAGAGGATTGGAAGGGTATGGACCAGGTGCTGGTCAGTGGGACTAGGAGGGTGGGGATTTGTTCCAGCATGGACAAGTAGGGCCAAACTGGCCTGTTCTGTGCTGTATATGGTTATGTGGTGTTACAGTGTGTTATACTGCTGTTTACTACTGCGCGCGCCGCGCTGGCTCCATCTCCGTGGTGATGGGCCACCACAAGAGAAGCAGGGGGTTAAACAAGAAAATCTGCAGACACCATGAATGGAGTTTACACAAAAATGCTGGAGAAACTCAGCAAGTCATGAAGTGTTCTTTATATTGCAAAGATAAAGATACATAACCAACGTTTTGTGCCTGAGCCCTTCATCAAAGTATGAGCAAAAAGCAGGCAGGCACCTGAATAAAATGGGAGAGGAGCACAGGCCCATAGGCAAGAGGACATAGGTGGATACAGGTGGGAGGGCACAAGAGAAGAAAACTGAGAAGTGTTAAGGGGAAGGGATATCTTAATGGAGAAGGAAAGGAAACAGGATTGGGGAAAGAGAGGAAGTCAAGGGATTGGCCGAATGGAAATCAGTGAAGTTGTTGTTATTGGCATGTGGTTGGAGGGTGCCCAGGCGGAATATTAGGTGATAGAAGCAGGGAGGTTGTTTCCCCTGGTAGGTGAGATGAGGGGACATTGCCTCAAGGTTCAGGGTATAATTGATGATTGAGATGAGAAAGAACTGCTTCTTTCAGAGAGGAGTGAATCTGGAATTGTCTGCCCACTGAGGGCAGACATGAGGGCTCCCTCATGAAATATATTTCAAACACAGATCGGTAGATTATTGAATAATGGGAAGTGAGGGTTATGGAAAATGGGCAGGGAAATGGAGCTGAGTCCGCAGGTGGATCAGTCATGATCTTATTGAATGGCATTTTATGCTTGATGGGCCAAGTGGTCTGCACCATTTCCTATGTTCTTGGTCAAGTGCTAATCTGGTGATGCCGTACACTGTTGTATAATGCAAAATTATGATTTTAAGTAATTGGAGAGACACACTGAAACTTTTGAGGGTATCTTAAATCACATACACTGTACTTTACAGTACATTATTCAAATTTTTCCTATGCTGAAGCTGATGTTGTGCAGACCAGGAATGGTGCAAACTGTGAGGCTGCCAGTAAATGTAATAATGTCAAATTGGTGCATGTTGTATATTCAGAAATTCTTCATGAAGGAAAATAATTTTGTATTAATCAATGTGAATAAGATTCAAACCCACCAATTTTTATGTTTTAACATATTCTTTCACAGGGTGATATGGAACAAGCTCTGGAGAGCTATGATATCTGCACTAGCTTGTTTTGCAGTTCAATGGGGATTAAGGTGGGCAGCAGGAATGGTGATGGTTTCACAATCAGACTGCCAAATTTACATGTGGATTCTGCCATATCACTGGACGAGGTACAAAATTTTGCTTTCTGTCCTGAAAAATATTGAGTAACAATAGCAGAAGAACTATCATTTGATGTTTTATGCAATTGGTCATGCTTGCTGGTGTGTTAGAAAAAAGATGAAAAAAAATCGTCATCCATATTTCCATATTTAAGTCTTATTGTTCTTGTATATATCATTTTAAGAGATGGAGATCCGAAATTGGCAGTTTCTAACATATTGTATGTATGGTTCCCAAATTTGTTCAAGTATATTTGTCTTTTAGATTCTAGGTAATTTTTTCTAATGGAAAACACTTGTTCATTTCTATATGCCATTGTTGTATTTTTAAGCTTGCCTCCATTTTCCAAGAGGTCATTATACACTTTTTTACTGCTGCAAACACTATCATAATAAAGCTTTTTTGGGCTCTGTCTAATTTTAGGCCTAGTTTTTTTGTCTTTTATGTTATTTAACAGAAAGATTTCTGGATCTTTTGGTATGTTATCTTTTGTAATTCTGTTTTATATTATTTTCAGCCAAGTTTTTAATCTCTATCCTCTATGCTGACTCATTCCCTTCCTTTATACAACCCACTACTGTGGTATCGTCAGCAAATTTGTAGAAGGCGTATTTGTCACACTGACCCCACAGTCGTATGTGTAAAATGAGTAGAGCAGGGGGCTAAGAACACAGCTCCGGTATTGATGAAAATTGTGGAGGAGAAGTTCTCACCAATCTTCAATGATTGTGGTCTGTAGGTGAGGAAATTGATGATCCAGTTAGACAGTGGGGTGTTAACTCCCAGGACTTGGAGTTTGCTGATCAGTTTTGAAGGGATGATGGTGTTAAATTGCTGAACTGTAGTCGATAAAGAACATCCTGATGTGTGCATTTTGCTGCCAGTGTTCCAGGGCTTTGTGTAGAGCCAATGAGATGGCATCAGCCGTAGACCAGTTATTATGATAGGCGAACTGGAATGTATCCATATCACCGCTCAGACAGGAGATGTGCATCTTGCATTCTGCCATCTCCTAATCTGTAACATTGTAGTGTTGCCACACTTAAGCCATCTGCTGGATACATGACACTGATGGTTTATATTCCCTCCATGTCCTCTCCATTACTGGATCCATCAGTGTTAATTTAATGAGAATTGCATACATAATCTGGTGTTTCATATCTATGCAAGAGTCTAACCAGCAGGAATTTTCCTATGTATCTAATCCATTGATGGTGGAATCTTGTCTATCAATGTCTCAAAATACTCTTTTTGCTTAGAGGGAGGATTAAAAAAGAAATATAAAATG
The DNA here is from genome assembly GCF_036971445.1 of Narcine bancroftii. Taxonomy (NCBI): domain Eukaryota; kingdom Metazoa; phylum Chordata; class Chondrichthyes; order Torpediniformes; family Narcinidae; genus Narcine; species Narcine bancroftii. Next base: position 173,032,394 of record NC_091472.1, on the reverse strand, counting down.
AAATTGCCCTGATGCAACTTAGCTGAAGAAAGCTTTTCAGTTGGAGTAGCACATCAAATTAAATCAGTTGTTGATGTTCAACAGAAGAATGAAACAAATTTTGTGAAAGCCAAAGATCAAAAATAAAATCTAAATGGTGGAAATCCTCAGGTCATCCTTCCATTCAGGATTGTATCCACTTTCTGAGAGTAAGGGCTTGCAGAATTTTCTGCTTTTCTTTGTGTTTTTTTTTCTGTTTAGAATTTCTAGTTTATAATTCTGGTTTTGTCATCTATTAGTCTTCTAGTCTTTTTCTTATTTCTTCCTTTACCTCCTTCACCTTGCACAATAATCACTTAACTGTTCCAGTCTTCCAGTATAATAGAGCTCTTCTTCCCTCTTACTGCATCTTGACCATTCCTCTAGCTTTTTCTCATTCTATTAGTAGTTTCCTTCTCCACAAATTCAACCTGAGTAGTTTTGATGTCCTCTCTTTGTATTTTTATAAAATAATGTTTCAAATAATTAATATGGTGTAGATTGTTAATTTATAAAGTTTATTGAAATTTCTTTATTGGATATTGTTTGAAAATTTTAGATTATGCTTTGCAGAAATTGTACTTGAGTTGTTTTGCAATTAGGTTTTCAGTTCAGCATTGAGGAATACACATTTAAAAAAAACTCTTTGTTCATTCAATTCCCCACCCAGCATTAACCTATATGAGATGCTCTTCAGGTTCCAAAAGCAAGCCTGTGACCAACATTTGAATCCATGTGTGTTTTGGGCTTATTACCAGTCCCTATACCTGTCTGTTAACCTGTGTATCGAGTGCAGTTCCATCCCCAGCAGTATCCTTTTTTTTGTAACTTTTTATTTATCGCACTATGAACCATCATCGACCAAAATATGTACAAATGTTTCTCATTAAATGTACACAGTTGTAGCGGCTACTATGGTAGATGCTACTAAATAAAGGCAAACTCACACAAAGGTAGTCAACTCAAGACTGGTTTATTGCAGACATACAAAGACATTTTATTCCCTGCCTGTTAATGAGCTTATTAGTGAACAGCTGCTGGTCCTGTGGACCAGCAGGTTAAAGCTATGAGCCATTAGCGCCCCGCACCTTTAGTTAGGGGCTTCATCTGATCCACTCGCTGTACTTTGGTGCCTAGCACTGCTATCCCACGACGTCAGGTAAGTCTGTGAACTGACGGTGGTGCCCGCTACATCAACCCCCCACCCCCCCCCCCCTGAATTGTCATCGTAACTTAAGATGCCAGATATGCTTGACTTAGGAGGACGTCCACATCGCCTGGGTTGAGGGCACTGATCTGGTGAAGTAGGGCCCATATGGGCGGGTTTAAGTCTGTCCATGTTGAATAGTTCCGGATGCCCTCTGATGTCTAATGTCTATAACACTCCATCTCTCTTAATCACATGAAATTGTCCTTCATCTGGTTTTAGTAACGGAGCCCCTGAAACCTGTCTTCGTACAAATACAAATTCAGTGTTTAATAGTGATTGGGGCACTTGTTGCCTAGGTTTGCCATGCCATTTGGTAGAGGATAGTTTGCTGTTAGCAATACCCTTGCGGAGTTGTTGCAGGACGTCCATGTCTGAATTGCTTGTGAAGTGAATATCTCCTGGAACCATAAGGGTCGTACCATACATCAATTTTTTTTGGAGCTGTTCATATTCCTAGTAGAACACAAAGTTCATCGACCCAGTTGGGGCCAGTGGGTTGGGTCATCAGTGAAGATTTAAGTTGTCGATGGAAACATTCCACTAGGCCGTTGGACTGCGGATGGTACGCAGTAGTGTGGTGCAACTGTGTACCACAAAAACGAGCCAAGGAAGCCCATAACGCCAAAGTGAACTGTGCTCCACAGTCTGAAGTTGTGTGTAGGCACTCCAAATCTAGCAATCCAATTTAAGATGAACGCTCTAGCACATGCCTCAGTATCACTGACTGGTAATGGAATGGCCTCTGGCCAGTGTGTGAAGCGGTCTACTACAGTGAGAATATACCTCATGTCCTGTGAATACTGGTAATGGTCCAACCAGATCCACGTGCACATGCTCAAATCTTCTGTGTATTTTCGGGAAAGGCTGCAGGGGTGTCTTGGTGTGGTGTTGAATTTTTGCAGATTGGCAGGATATACATGTTCGTGCCCATTGCGCGACATCTTTTTTCCAGCCTATGCCATATGTACTTGTTTGACATTATTTTGACTGAAGTCCTGATGGATGGGTGTGATAGATTGTGAATGTCATCAAAAAGACACTGTCGCCAAGATAATGGGACCAATGGTCAAGGATAGCCCAATGATACGTCACAAAGGAGTTCTGGACTACCTTGTTGTGGTGCCACCTGTTGAATGTCGAGTCTAGTAATAGCTGTACTGTATGCCTGTATATCCGGATCTGCGGATTGTGCCACAAGCCAGTTCAGCAATGTTGGCACACAGTTGATCTAGAGAGCACATCTGTGACCAGATTGTCCTTTTCCGAAATATGACGCATGTCTGTAGTAAACTCCAAAATGTAGGACAAATGTCATTGTTGTCTTGCCGACCAAAGATCTGTGACTTTGCTGAAGGCAAAAATTAGCGGTTTATGGTCTGTGAACATGGTGAAATGTCGACCTTCCAAGATATAACGAAAGTTCCTTATAGCCAGATAAAGTGCTAATAGTTCTTGATCAAAGGCACTGTACTTCATTTCTGCTGGTCTTAGATGATGACTAAAGAAGGCAAGGGGCTGATAATGGCCATTGACGTGCTGTTCCTGAGGCATCTGTGCTAAGCGTCAGGATTTGGATGCGCAAGCATTGCTGGTTTGGCTAATGCCTCTTTGGCAGACATAAATGCGGCCTCTGCGGTCCAGGTAATGATTTTGTTTGGAGCAGAAATGATGTCAAACAGTGGTTGCAGGATGTCAGTAATCTCAGGAATAAATGGGTGATAAAAATTTATTATTCCCAAAAACTTCTGTAGCCCTGTGACGGTGACAGGTCTGGAGAATGTACGGATGTAGTCTACCTTGCCTGATAACGGAGATATGCCGTCTGCTGTAATTTTATGCCCTAAGAATTCTATGGTTGACTTGCCAAATTGACACTTGTCAAGGTTAATTGTCAGACCAAAGTCTTGGAGCTGTTGGAAAAGGCGAGGCAAATGCAGGCGGTGATCTTGCTCATTTTGTCTTGCTACAAGGATGTCGTCCAAGTAAATATACGCAAAGTCTAAATCTCTGCCTAGAGCATCCATAAGCTGCTGAAAAGTTTGCACAGCATTCTTTCAGCCAAATGGCATTCTGAGAAATTCAAGAAGACCAAATGGTGTAATAATTGCTGACGTGGGAATATCATTCTCATGAATCTGTATCTGATGATATCCCTTAACCAAATGAATCTTTGAAAATATGCGGCAATGATGTAGATGGGCGGTGAAATCCTGTATGTGTGGAATTGGGTATCTGTCAGGTGCAGTGACATCATTAAGCCTATGGTAGTTGCCGTAATGTCTCCATCCACCTGTCTTCTTGGGTACCATATGCAAAGGTGAGGTCCAAGGCCTGTTTGAGCATCGGATGATACCCAATTCTTCCAATGCTTTAAATTCTGCTTTTGCTTGCCGCAATTTATCAGGCATCAGACAATGAGCCGTGGCATGGACCGGTGGGCCTGATGTGTCTATGTAATGAGACACACCATGTTCTTGAAGCATTGAAGTTAGGGGTGAGAATATGAGAAAATTCGTTGAGTAGAGCAGTATATGCGTCCTTGTGTAACGTATGTACTCCGAGCTGTGAAAGTCTCCCCTTGTTGCACACCAGTGGAGATGTCTGAAAGGTGGTGGCATGAACTAATTGTCTGCAATTTAAGTCTACCAATAAGTCGTGGGAACATAAAAAATCCGCACCCAAAATGGGTTGAGCGACAGAAGCGAAGACACAATTCAATGGAACGTGGTTCCACCAATTGTCCACTTGTCGAGTGCCGAAACTTGGAATGACAGTTCCATTTGCCACTCGCAGGGTCAAGTGGTGTTTTTTATGCATCCTTTCAAAATAGGTCGGCGGGAGCAAACCAAGTTCAGCACCTGTGTCTACAAGAATTTGTGCTTACCCGCATTGTCCTGAAGATACGATAGGCCTGTATGTACGCCAGGTGCCAAAGCCACTACTGGCAGCCGGCTCTCGTTTCCAGACTTCTTTTTGTAGTAGGTACATGGCTGGACGCACTTATGGGCATTTTTCCCCAGCGGCGATGGTAAAAATACCACTCTCGATGTATATCATCACGTTCCTCTTTCTTGGATTGGACTGCAGATCCAGGAGGCTGGTAGGATATGGGAGATGCATCTGCTGCAAAAAGTGGATGTATTTGGGCAGACTCTTGTGTAGGAGTATGATAGACCCTGTCAGCCGCTCGAGCCACATCATGGGGATGGCGGAAATCCATGTTACCAATGGGTATGGCGATGTGAGCTGGAAGTTTTGACAGAAATAAGGTTTCGAAAAGCAGACAATGGGAATGACCATCTGACAATGCCAGCGTCTCATTCATCAGGTCTGATGGATTCTTGTCATCTAGGCCTTCCATGTTCAAAAGATGCATGCTATGCTTATGCCTAGTAAGTTCCAATGTGTCAATAAGAAACTGGCGGAACATGGTGTACTGGTCTTCTGCCGGAGGATGAGCAATAAATTTGCTTACTCGCGATGCAGTGGCCACGACCAGTGTACTCATGACATGCCAAAATTTTGTGTCTTCCACCATTATACCCAGAAGACAAAGCTGGGTTTCAGCTTGAAGAAACCAAATTTGAGGCTGATGTGTCCAGAAAGGAGGCAAATGAAGCCCAACTGCATTAACTGTCATGGCGGCGGCAGCAGATTTTCCTGCTGTTGAAGTGTCCTCCTTTTCCATAATGATTCAAATAGGTTGAGTCTTAACTTCAGGGTCACCAATTTGTAGCAGCTACTATGGTAGATGCTACTAAATAAAGCCAAACACACACATAGGTAGTCAACTCAAGATTGGTTTATTGCAGACATACACAGACCTTTTGTTCCCTGCCTGTTAATGAGCTCGTTAGTGAATAGCTGCTGGTCCACATGACCAGCAGGTTAAAGCTATGAGCCATTAGTGCCCCGCCCCTTTAGGCAGGGTCTTCATCTGATTCACTCATTGTACTTTGGTGCCCAGCACTGCTATCCCACGATGTGTCAGGTAAGTATGTGAACTGATGATGGCGGTTCGCAATACCACGCTGTGCGCCCACTACACAGTGACAATTTCCCTCTTCTCTCCTCTCCCGATCCCCCTCCAAAACCAATAAATATTAAACATATAAAAAAACAATAAAACAACATCTTCATACAAAAGAAAAACAAAAAAGAAAGACGTGTCATTTACTTTTACACATTAAATCTGATCTTGCTTATCTTCTTATCAGTTTAGGAGGTGGAGATCCGATGCCGGCATTTTCTGTTACATTTCATGTATGGCTCCCAAATTTATTCAAACACTGTAATTTTGTCTTTTAAATTATACATAATTTTTTCCAATGAAATACACTTATTATACCATTGTTGTATTTTCAGTCTCTCTTCCATTTTCCAAGTTGACATTATACATTTTTTTGCTAAGGCTATCATAATGAATCTTTTTTGGGCTCTATCCAGTTTGAGACCCAGTTCTTTACTTTTTATATTATTCAAAAGAAAAATTTCTGGATTTTTTGTTATGTTGTTTTTTGTAATTTTGTTTAATATCTGATTTAGCTCTTCCCAAAAAGTATTCACTTTTGTGCATGCCCAAATTTCATGTATTGTTGTTCCAATTTCTTATTTACAGCGTAAGCATCTATCTGATATTGTTGGATCCCACTCTTTTAATTTTTGAGGGGTGATGTAACCAATTATATTGTATCATATGTAGCCTTGTGTTTATTGTGTTCTTCATAGTTCCAGAACATAACTTTTCCCATGCTTTGTACTTTATCTTTATGTTTAAATCCTTTTTCCAGCTTTGTTTAGGTTTGCACCTTATTTCATCATTTTCCTTGCATTGCAGCTTCATGTAGACGATTGTTATAAATCTTTTAATTATCATTGTGTCTGTAATTACATATTCAAAGCTGCTTCCTTCTGGTAGTCTCAATCTGCTTCCCAATTTGTCCTTTAAATATGCTTCCAATTGATGGTATGCAAACATTGAACTGTGAGTTATTCTGTATTTGTCCTTCAACTGTTCAAATGTTAATAAATTATTTCCCAAAAAACAATTTTCTATTCTCTTGATTCCTTTTCTCTCCCATTTAAAAAAAAAAGTTGTCTATTGTAAAAGGGATTAGTGGATTTTGCGTCAGTAACATTTTTGGTATTTGGTAATTTATCTTTTGTCTTTCTACATTTATCTTCTTCCATATTTTAAGTAAATGATTCAGTATCGGTAAATTGTTATATTGTACCAGCTTTTCATCCCATTTATAAAGTATATGTTCCGGTCTTTTTTTCTCCTATTTTATCTTGTTCTATCCTAGTCCAATCCGGTTTTTCTCCCGTCTGGTAAAAATCTGTTAAGTACCTTAATTGCGCAGCTCTGTAATAGTTTTTGAAGTTTGGTAACTGCAATCCACCTTGATTATACATCTCTGTTAATTTGTCCAGCGCTACCCTCTATTTTTTTTCCCCGTTTCCATAAGAACTTCCTTGTTATTCTCCTTAGTTCTGCAAAGAATTTCTTTGTTAAGAGAATTGGTAATGTTTGAAATAAGTATTGTTCCTGTGGGAATATGTTCATTTTAATGCAATTCATCCTCCCTATTAACGTTAATGGTAATTCTTTCCAATTTTCCAGTCTTCCTGTATTTTCCTTATTAATGGTTGATAATTTAGTTTGTACAAGTGGTTTTGGTTGTCTATTCTGATACCAAGGTATTGTTATGAGCCCAAAGGACCCCAAAACCCAGCAGCAATAGACATTCACCAAGACAAGTGGTTTTTAAAACAAAAGTTATTTTTAATCAACTTTAAACATGAAAACAGAATCAAACTTTAACTTAACTTTATACTTAACTAACCCAAATTTACCCCCTTCTAATTCTAAGAGCACGTGTATGATGTGTGTGTAAATTTAAGAAAAGTTCTTTGGTTCACAGTTTTATCTCACTTCTCCTTCTTTCAAGTTCTCTGGATGCAGGCTATTCTTATACTGTGCACAGAATTTAACATGTATAAAGTTCACCAGGCTTTGGTGCTTGAAAGGTAAATGTTTACTGCTCAGGAAGTTTCTTGTAGGGTTTGCAGATAGAGATTTGTTGTTCAACCAGTGATTCAACCAATACAGCTCTCCAAGGTAAACATTTCCAGAAATACATCACTCTCTTCAAGCACCTCTGATTTAAGTGATTACCTCTAATCTTATAACTCAAAACATTAGGTCTCAAGTTTTGCAAAAAGTATGTAATCTATTTTTGAAGTAGGCAACTATCTTGAAATATTTTTAGTGTCATTTGGCTTTGATCCTTATTTCTGTTTTTCTGGGTTTGCCAATGTTGGTCTCTAATGATGCTGTGTATTTTTTTTCCCCCAATTTGTTCATGCCAGATTGATAAAAAACTGAAGTCACTTGAGAGGTGCCAGAGCCTAGAGGAGGTTCAGCGATTGTATGAGATGGGAGAATATGACCAGGTTGTGAAGCTATTGCGACCCACGTTGTCCCTTGGTGCAATTGGCAGAACAAAGCCCTTGGAATTTGTTACGTCCATCCCTGAACGACCTGCTCAGCTTCTCCTGCTGCAGGTAATCCAGATGTCTCGCTTCATTTTGGTGAGTCAGGTGGCAGTACAAAGGACTTGGTCAAAAGGAAGAACCAAACATGCTTTCACTATGTAAACAGTTCACTGTGTGAATCTGTTTTTTTTTTCATTTAAATTTAGACATACAGCATGATAACAGGTCCTTCCAGCCCACCTAATTACACCCAATTGACCTTTAAACCCTGTATATTTGAAGGGTGGGAGGAAACCGGAGCAGTTAGATGAAACCCACGCAGACATAGGAAGAACATACAAACTCTTTAGCGACAGTTCCGGATTCAAACCCTATAACAGCATTGTGCTAACCACGACGTTAACTGTGCCGCCCTGTACACTAACTGTACAGCCTTGACGACTCCAAGCAGGCCTATATTCAGTCTCGCCTTCACGCCTAAATGCAACACAGACATGTACTTGATGATTATCGTTCTGTTTAATTGCTTGTCAGGATCAGATTTGTATCAGTCTTTATCTGACAAATTGACGATTTAGAGATTGAGTCAAATGTATTGGATTTGGTCAGAGAAAAATATCCCGGACGAGTTTTAACTTGGTATGTCATCATTCCAGTTTATCAATGATTTTAGGGAAGATACTGTGGCAGAGATAATTTTTTAAAACTGGGCTCTCAGTATAGCTTCCAAAAGTAATTATTGTGGAATTAAAATATTATTTATTCAGTATGATAAATGGATGAAGAATAATGATATAAACATCAATACATTAACTATATGAATAAAATATTAAATAATGCAGATATACTAATCTATTTAAATCAAGTTGCATATCTACCCTATTCCTATAACATAGCTTTACTCTTTACATTTGTGCTAACAAATCAATATAGAAAGCTTATATTTTCAATCTTTTTTATTGATTTTTATAATAAATGCAGTACAGTGAAGAAAAGGGAGCAAAACTGAAAATGCAATATCGCATATGTGTATATAATAAATAAATAGAAAGATAAATTAATAAACACACCACATACACACATATGCATACATACACACATACACACACATACATACATACATACACACACATACATACATACACACACATACATACATACACACATACACACACATACACACACACACACACACACACACACACACCAAGATAAATCTTCAAATAGTATAAGCTCGATTTTTTTCCCCCCCTTCACTGAACTGGAAATATGGAAAGCTTTTGCTTTGGTCTTTTTTTTCCTCACTGCTTCCCAAAATGTTTTGTGTTTAATGAATGGCTTCTTACAATCGCTTTTTGTCAGGACTCCCTACTAAAGCTGAAAGATTATCGGCAGTGCTTGGAGTGTTCTGAAGTTGCTCTCAATGAAGCTATTCAGCAGATGAACAACGTGTCATCTTCATCTTCAAAGGAAGAATGGGTTTCGACAGTGACTCAGCTGCTGAATGGAATTGACTACTCTTTGTCTGGTGATAACAGTATCCTGGAGGAACAATCTATGAACCCTTGTTTTGTCAGATTTGCCAACAATCTCATCCAGGTAGGTAGATCTTAGTGCATATCCATTCTGTGGCTTTCAATCATTATTTGCTTCTTAGAGAGGTCCTTTTCTGTTGTTTTGTATTCGTCCAAAATAGTTCAGGATCTGTTATGAGGCTAAAAGACCCCAAAACCCTGCAGCAATAGACATTCACCAAGACAAGTGCCTTTCAAAACAAAATTTATTTTTAATCAACTTCAAACATGGAAATAGAATCAAACTTTAACTTAACTCTATTCTTATATGATACTCTATACTAACCCAAATTACCCCTTTCTAATTCTAAGCGCACGTGTATGTAATGTGTGTGTAAATTCAAGAAAAGTTCTTTGGTTCACAGTTCAATCTCAATTCTCCTTCTTCCAAGTTCTTTGGTTGCAGGCAATCACCATACTGTGCACAGAATTTAACATGTATAAAGTTCACCAGGTTTGGTGCTTGAAAGGTAAATGTTTACTGTTCAGGAAGGTTCTTGTAGGATTTGCAGAGATATTTGTTGCTCAAGGATTTCCACAACTGAGGTACCACCACTAGTCACCTCAATGTCTCGCTGATGAAACTTGTCCCATCAGGGTTTTTCAGATAGTAACCTCTTTCTTCAAGCTACCAGAGTTCCATTCTTTCCTCTATTTCAAGAGAAACATCAGACAGATAGCACTTACAGCCATCTACTGCTCTGGAACTTGCTTTCATCAGTTTCAAACAGTTTACCCTGCATTGCACTTTTCAGTTACTTGTCAGTGTCCCACACACTGACCGACTGAGCTGTAACTCAACTCTCTCTCTTTTCCAACTGCAACTCCAAAGAGAGCATGTGACTTGTGTCTTACAAAGCCCCCACCTTCTCCAGCAAGCAACAGGAGTTCTTTCTTCTGCTCCATCTGTTGTTATCTTAGGTAAACAATCCAGAATTGACCTTCCTGTGAGCACTTAACTGATAGACAGCATGACTCCAGCAAGCCGATGGTCAAGCATTTCATGACGTCACTTCAATTAACACCTACTTGTGAAAGGTGCTTACATTCTCGAGATCTTGCAATGTGAATTCTTCAGTCTTTCAAATAAGATCTGTTTTAAAATGTGTGTATGTATGTGACCTACTCTAAATCTTATAAATTCTCCCCAAATATTAATAGTGTTACAGATCAACTGCATATTTACCTCTGTATTTACCATTTCTCCTTGAATGTTTTTCCTCATTCAATGTAGATGGGGTTCATTGGTTCCTGTCCTCATGCTGGTGCTTGTGAGCCGTGAAATGGAACCATCCTTTTCTGCTTGGCTCTTTTAGCCATGAATGCTTTTGATACATTAATTCTCCAAAAATTATTTTATGTTGAGTACCATAAAGAGGTTGATTTAAAAAAAATTAATAACTGATAATTTTCCTGTGAAGTGTCCTGATACGTTTTGTCACTTTAAAGTTGCTGCCTCATCACAAGTTATTGTTGCAGATGTTGTCATCAACACATAAAAAATTTATCTTATAGGTAGACTAAGGATCAGCCAAGATACTTAATTTGAGACATTAGAGAATTGTTAATTAGTTATCCTCTATGGAATCCAGCCAAATTGCAGTTCATCAGTAATTGTAATTGCTGATGTATGTTGGCTTCTGCATGATCAGTATTTTTAGCATTACTTGTTTACTTTGCTATTGACTGCTGCTTTACATTGCAAGCATTTCTTTAGTGCAGGTTGGTGCTGTTGCATGAGGACCTGGGTTATGAACTGCATGATGCCTTTGGCTTATGAATTTTTTATTGAAGTGACCATGCACTCCATGAAGACAGGACTGTATCCTGCAGAAGTGATGGATATTAACCAGAATCTCTATGCATTGTTATAGGTAATTGACAGCAGCATGGGAATATCAGAAGATGCCAAAGAACCCAATGTCTCATCAGTGCTGCCTTGGATAACCCTTTACAGAATCATAAAACATGAGGAGGAGGAGTTTGACACCCTACGCCGTCAGCATTGCAAGAGTGAAGACTCAGGTGAGTACTACACTGAAACCTCATTAGAACGCAATTCATTAATCTGCAGAATTGGTTATAGCATGGGTGTCTGTGGACCACAAACTTTGCAAATTTTGAAAGATAGGTAGATGGAAAAAAGGATGGGTTTGACAGATTATTGATATGCGTTTTGCCCTCAAAATCGGTTTCTTTGATCAAGATGACAAAGGGAACCAATTGAAATTATAAATTAAATACTTAACTTATTTTTAATAGATGTGTTTGACTGACATTTTGTATATTTACAGTTTGAATTTAATTTCTTTGAAGGTGTTAATCTGCATAAATTACCTCAATTATCGCGAGTTGATTTACAGATATGCATCTGTTCCATGTTTCAGCTGTAACACGGTATGAAATCTTGGACCCCAACTGCCGCGTCCTAATGAGCCTAAACCATCCATTCTAAATAGGAGCCATAAAGAAGTTTCCAATTTCTAATTATGTTCCTTTTTCTTAACAATGTTGGCTTTAATTTCTTGTTTGTTCACCTCTTTCTATTCTTTCCAATAATGTCACATCCTGGAATATTGTTGAGAGTTTTGTGATTTTAAATGTTCCACTGCATCTAGTTGCCTGTGGGTTCAGAGCAAATTTAAGGGGTGACACAGATGGAAATTGTAATTTTTTTTAATGTAGTCGGTAGGAGAGAGGTATGGAAGAAACCACTAAACTTGATTGCTTCACAGGGAAGGGGGAACATAAACTTTTATCAGAGTACGAAGAGGGCCCTAGCCAAAAAAAGGTTGAGAATGGCTGGCCTAAACTGTGACAATGGAAAGATGGTCCCAATTTTTATTTTGTGCAAATTCCTCCACATGTATTGGAAATAATAAAAGAACCAATATCATTGTTTCTCAGATTTCAGCTTTATTGTCAGTGTACATACATGACATCGCATCCAACCCTAAGATTCTTTTTTCTGTGGGTGAGGCAGAATTACCACTTATTGGTAGTGCAAAAAAATACACATCATATACAGTACATGTAAAAAAAAATAAAGAACTGTAAACAGATAATGAATGTGAACAAACTATGAAATAGAGAGAATAAAATAAATCAATTAAATGCACAAGTAAGAGTCCTTAAATGAGTGCCTGATTGAGTTTGTCATTGAGGAGTCTGATGGTGGAGGTGTAGGAACTGTTCCTGAACTTGGTGGTGCAAGTCTTGTTGCACCTGTACCCCTTTCCTGATTGTAGCAGCCAGAACAGAGCGTGTGCTGGGTGGTGTGGGTCTTTGATGATTTCTGCTGCTCTCTGATGACTGTGTTGCCTTTAGATGTACTCAATAGTGTGAAGGGTTTTGCCTGTGATGTGCTGGGCTTTGCTCACTACCATTTACACTTTACACTCAGGGCTATTGGTGTCCCATACCAGACTGTGATGCAGCTGGTCAACACACTTTCTACCACACATCTGCAGAAATGCTTTCTTCATGATGCCATTCGTGTGTAGGTCTAGGAAAAGATCCTTTGACTCCCAAGAACTTAATTTGCTCACCCTCTCCACCTCTAATCCCCCGATGATCATTGGATTGTATACTTCTGGGTTTCTTTTCCTGAAGTCAACAATCAGCACCTTAGTTTTGGTGACGTTGAGTACAAGTTTGTTGTTGGTGCACTAATGAGCCAAGTCCCTCCTGGACGCTGACTCAACACCTTTCTTTATACAACCCACTACCCTGGTATCATCAGCAAGTTTGTGTATGTTATTGTCTCACTGAGCCCCACAGTCGTAGGTGTAAAGTGAGTAGAGCAGGGGGCTAAGAATGCAGCCCTGTGGTGCTCTGATACTGATGGAGGTCATGGAGGAGATGTTCTTACCAATCCTCACTTCTTGTGGTCTGGAGGTGAGGAAATCCATAGACTCCCATACTAGTATTGCCAGCTTTGAAGCCCAAATTAGAGTGAGTCATCTAGGACGGACAGAGATGTAATTCACATGCCTGATGCAATGCAAGTCCCAAGTTCACTCATGCAAAGAGGTAACCAGGCAGACAGGAAAAAAAGCTTTAAAGATATTTTCAAAACCTCTGGGGAAAAATTGGGAACGGGGAATCTTTGGCTGATGAGTATGCAAGGCCAGCATTATTGATCCATAACATCACAGAAATGCCTTAAGAACACTGAACTGCAGGGTTTGAAAAGATGAAAACCTTGCATCATGAGGAAAATCAAGAATGAGCAATAAATCTGGGAGTGAATGAATAAAGCAAAATGCCTCAACTAAGGAACTGAATGCTTCAGTATTCTAGATTTGGCACAACATGTGTTTTCTATAACTAGTAATTACTCACCTCACTGACAAAAGGCAAAGGAGGAAAAATCCAACACCCAACCCCAACCAACCAATTTTCCCCTGCAGCCGCTGCAACCGTGTCTGCCTGTCCCGCATCGGACTTGTCAGCCACAAATGAGCCTGCAGCTGACGTGGACTTTTACCCCCTCCATAAATCTTCGTCCGCGAAGCCAAGCCAAAGAAAGAAGAATTTGTCATTTTATAATTCAGCTTTTGTATTACATTTTAAATTGTCCCCTCGTGTTTTTGATTATGTGATCTCCGATACCTACCTTCACCTCCAGGGATCCCAGTGCTCATTATTTATAATTGGTGATATATTTTACATGGCTGTAAAGTGATAGCCACAGAATTCTGGGGATAGAGTGCACAATCCCAGCTATCTCGATTGTTTTACTTTGTGAGGAACTATTTACCCTTTTCTGTTCTGCCGATGGTTTGTGATGAGAAAATGAGTTTGCTTCACTAGCTCACGTAGAGCTTTCTGTTCATAATAGCCTTGTCCGGTTATATTTCATAGTGTGGTGAAGACCAATTCTCATCCGATATATGTGCATCTGAATAAAAAGTTTGAAAGCTGGATTAATTTTCTTGCCTCAACTGTGGAATATTAATGACCATTCAATTTATGAAATGATCTAACTCTTTTGTTAGTGATGCCAGCAATTGTTCTTCGGTCTTAATTTCCCCTGATTGAAAAGAAGGTTAAAAGTCAACTGGTTGGTTGGGAGTTGCATACAACACACCAGGTAAGGAAAGCATGCTGGAGAACAAGGCATCAAATCAGGAGTTTCTTGGTAATCAATGTTGATACTAGTTCTTTAGTAACAGAGTTATTTGTCCACTTAAATTTAAATTCCTCAGCTGCACATGAATATGAGCAAATGGTGCCGAATTCTAGCTGAGTACGGCAATCACTATGCATCGTACTCACTTCAAGTTGTTGCTATTCATGGCAAGGGATGCATTTCTCCAATTCTTACCTTTCAAAACCTCTCTTGTAGATCCTGAAACTCCAATGCTGCCCTCCTCTCTAATGCTACTGAATACAGCTCATGAGTATCTAGGGCGGAGATCCTGGTGCTGTAACTCTGATGGAGCTCTGCTGAAGTTCTATGTAAGTAGCCTGACTTCGATTATGGAATGAAAATGTTCACATTATTGTGGAGTGTGGGTAAAAACAGAGTTCATTTAATCCACCTATGTTTCTCACGTATTCTCCCGGCCTTCTCTTTTCCCCTTTTGGTATTAGCATTATGTGCTGGAGGCTTAGTGATGATTGAACTCTTTCATGAGAAATGCAGGCTTTCACCTGGAAAGCTACCTTGAATGAACAATGTTTGGTGTTATTCACTTTCACAGTTTGAAAAGCCCTGATGGTGCATTAGGGAGAGGATAGTCTTGTACAGATGCATTGTAGGAACTCTGTTGTAGCTCATTGTCAGACCTAAAGAAAGAAGGAAATACTTTTATGCGTAATGCTCTTCATTAGTACAGGTCTTTTCAGCTGGTGCAGTGCAGTCATTTTTGCTTGAGTAAAGTTTGTAAAGAGATCTCTGCCAAGTTTAGAGTAGATTCCAGTTGCTTTATTTGACTGATGCATCCAGAATGATCTTGGGGCACATCAAAATGGGCATTTCCTGTCTTGATCCTCAAGCTTGAGAGATTGATTATTTTATTTAGAGCTACAACCAAAGAAATATATCTTTGGTTGAGGAACCACCTGTGGTTTTCTCCCTTGGTTTGCCTTTCCTATCCTTGCTACATCTGCCTGTCATCCTTCTCTTATCTGTTTCCACCTATCACCTACTAGACTTTGATCCAATCTTCCTCTTCCTCACCTGCCTTCTTTTTCTATTTTTCTCATGTTTCCACCTATCATCTACCAGCCTCTATCTGTTCCATCTCTATTTCTTGGTCCATCTTGTCTACCATTTCTCCCAATTCCCCTTCTGGTTTTGCCTATTGCCAATCAGCCTCTGTTTCACTGCACCCTCTCACCTCTTTGTACTGGATATCTTCCCTCTACCCCCTCAATCCCAATGCAGGATCTTGACCTGAAAAGTTGTCCATCTCTTTTTCTCCACAGATTCTCATTGGCCCATGGAGTTCTTTCAGCCTTTATTATTTGCTCCAGATTCCAGTGTCTGTAGTCTCTTGTCTCTCTGGTCCTAAAGTCCAATATGGTTACTAATGAGTACGAAAGGGTAAATTACTTTATTGAGAGAATGTGTAGAATATAGAACTGCAATATGTAGTTGCAGGGGGAAATTAGAGATGCACAAAAGGGCAATGTGGACAAGGAAGAAGGAATCAGACAGTGGAAAGATTAAGTGAAATGTACCGGGCATATAAACTGTGGTCAAATGGTTTACTTCTCCACTGCTGATCCAATTATAGTAAAACCACCGGGGGTTCACGGATGCCAGATAAGCAAATTTTACTGTTGACTGAGACACGCTCTTACAATACCTAACTAATACACCTGTATTTAGAATAAACAGTTGGAAGGACGAAAGAGTGTAAAATGCAAAGTAATTAAAAAAAAAAGTCTTGTTGTCCTTAATATGTAAAATTCACTTTAATCAGGTAATTCCTGTAACTTACAGATTTTAAATTTAAATTCTAACTTTGGTCGCTGCTATGCAAATTGTGCACCATCATAATAACCCCCACCCCCACAACTAAGTTTGCAGATAAAGCCTTAATAATATAGATAATACTAATAAAGACTCTTACTAGGCAGGGATAGAGGGACACTTTGGGAGAGTTGCCCCAGCGGCGAGCAGTATCGTCCGGCTCTTCATCCTCAGCATTGCCATTTTATTCAAACACAATTTTATTGAAACTTTATTCAGTCAGCTGCTGTGGGCAGGGCCCGACCGGGGCACTCCACTGGCTGAATGTTTGCTCCCATCTTTGCCAAGGAGTTGTGTGTTCAGAGAACATGTACTTTTACAATTTTAAACTATTATTTAAATTTTTATTTATTCTTGTTTAGTTTTCTAAAAATATTTATTTCATCAATTTTTTTTTGTTTGTCGGTTGGGTTGCTGGTTGCTTGAACTCGGTGATTTTACTGTATGTTGTTTTGCATAATACTTTGTCCAATAGAATAATATGCCTTCCTCAACAGGTGCGAGTTCTTCAGAAGGAATTGTCTGCTTCAAAAGCTGAAGATGCTCACCCCTTTAAAGAGGAACTGGAAACTGCACTTGAGCAATGTTTTTACTGTCTCTATGCCTATCCCAGTAAGAAAAGCAAAGCCAGATATCTGGAGGAACACTCTGCTCAGCAGGCACGTAGCTATGTATACATTGCACGTTACAAGCTGGATTGTGGGGGGGATACTTCATGCTAGAGAAATGGGTGCTATTAAGTTTTGTACTGATGAGTGAATGTTGTCAACTGAGAATAGACTAGATGTAACCTTCTTAAAACAATTCTACTTTCTGCGAATGTGTATGACATGTCTGCATTTCTGATTGTGATAAATATTTATTTGGTCTTAGTGTGGACTTTGGGAGTTGGATTACTTGTATGAATGTTATATAACCATTTACGGAGCGGAAACAGGCCATGTCGGCCTTTCGAGTCCTCACCGGTTCACTAGAACAACTCCACTAGCTCAAACCTCCCGCTCTCCGCCAATAACCCTCCAACTCCCTCTCCTCCACGTACACATCCAACCTTCTCTTAAAGGACAGAATGGACCCTGCCGCAACTATCTCATTCGGAAGATCATTCCATTCTGCCACCACTCGCTGAGTGAAAAAGCCACCTCTAATATTTCTCCTAAAGTGTTGCCCCCTTACCTGGTTTAGGAAGAATATTTGCTGATATATTTAAATGTTGCTTTGTAAATATGAACACAAATGAGCCATGAGAAGAGCAAATAGAGTAATTGAGCAGTAAAGAAATAACAGAAAAAGGACCTTGAACCTCGGCAAATCCAATATATTTCTTCTGATGCAGTCCAAGAGTTGGCAATCATTCCTGGTAGAATTCTAGCAAATCTTCTCTGTACCCTCTCCAATGCCAGCATGTCTCCTCTTAAATACAGTGCCCAAAACCGTGCACAGTACTCCAAGTGAGGTCTCACCAGTCCTTTATAAAATCTCAACATTACATCCCTGTTCTAACATGGTATCACTATAGAAATAAATGCCAACATTGCATTTATTTTCTTCACCATCAACTGATCCTGGAGGTCAACCTTTATGGTATCCTGCATGAGGACTCCCAAGTCCCTTTGCACCTTGGAATTTTGAATTTTCTCCCCATCTGTAATGGAGAGGCTGCAACCACCATTTGGTGGCGCTGCTGCGCTTCTATTCAGAGGACACATTGCATGCCAATCAAGGTCAGACTCACCTCAAGCCATTAAGGTGACCCTTGTGATTGGTCCATCAAAATTACCAGGTGCTGGAGTCCATGCAGCCTGTCGGGACTCAGTCCTGTCCATCACCCAAATGGCCCAGGTGAATCACCTAGGCTGACCCCTGCTGAGCCCCTGAACTTGGCTTCGAGCGATTGGCCACAGCAGCCAATGGGGCTCAGCCTGCCTCGAGTGATTGGCCCCCCCAATACCTGCTGTAGGGCTATAAAGGACCATGTTCCCCATTGTTGTGTCTCATTTTAACCTCTCATGGCACGTAAGTATCCCCTTTTTCACTGGGTTGGGGTGATTCTCAGGATTAGCTAACTCGAGCCATGTCTGTACAGGTCAAGGGGTGGGGGCATGTAGTATCACCTTGATTCTGACTAAAATACACATTTCCCCAGTTTCTGTCGGTTTCTCCCTCATTATCCGGTGTATATTCACCCCTTGCCTATTGTGAGTGTGTATAGGTTAATTTAGCATTTTAACCTGGTTGCTCCATCTATATCCCCAAAATAAATTTGTGCTTTGTACATCGATTTCAGTCTGGTTCTTAACCTGTGGGATCCACACAAATCCTTCCAACACCATCTAAATAATTAGACTACCTGTCTATTTCTTCTACCAAAGTGCACGACTGTACAGTTTTCATCACTGTATTTCATCCTCAATCCTCATCCTCCACCTCTTTGTCCATTCTCCTAATTTATCTAATTCTCTTGGCAGGCTCTTGGTATCCTCAGCACCACTTCTTCTCAACCTATTTTGGTATCATCTGCAAATTTAGACTCAAAGCCATCTATTGAAGAACACCACTGATAACTGGTAGCCAACCAGAATAGGATCTCTATATTCCTACTCTTGTTTTCTGCTGATCAACTAATACTCTAGTCATGCTAGTATCCTTCCTGTAATTCCATGGGCTCTCATTTTGTTTAGCAGCCTTGGGTGTGGCACCTTGTCGAAGGCCTTTTAAAAATTCAAATACACAACATCCACTGCATCTCTCCTGTCTCTCCTACTTGTCATCTCTTAAAAAAATTACAATGGGTTTGTCAGGCATGATTTTCTTTAAGGAAATCATGCTGACTTGGGCCTATCTTTTCATGCACCTCCAGGTATTCCATAATCTCATCCTTGACATTCGACTCCAACAGCTTCCCAATCACTGATGTCAGTCTAATAGGTCTATAATATGCTACTCCTACCTAGCTCCGTTCTTAAGCAGTGGAGGGACATTCATGATCCTCCTGTCCACCAGAACCATGCCAGGCTTCATTGATTCCTGGAGGATCATTACCAATGCCTCCAGAATATCTACAGCTACCTCCTTCAGAACCCTAGGGTGCATTCCATCCGGTCCGGGAGACTTGTTTACCCTTAGACCATTTAGCTTCCCAAATGCCCTCCCTCTCGTGATCTTGACCTCATCCACTTCTCTTCCCAGAGAGCCACGAGAGTCTGGTATGCTACTAATGTCTTTCACAGTGAAGACTGATTCAAAGTATTCATTCAGCTCCTGCCATCTTCTTGTCTCCTATTACAAAATCTCCAGTGTCATTTTCTATTGGTCCTTTGTCTACTTTGGTTACTCTTTTCCTCTATATATTTAAAAAAAAAAACCAGCTTTCAGTATTCTCTGTGACGTTACTTGCTAACCTCCTTTCCTAATGCACCTTTTCCTTCTTAATCACCTTTTTAGTTGTCCTCTACATTTTTTAAAAGTTTCTCAGTCTTCTATCTTCCTGCTAATTTTTGCTTCCTTGTCTGCCCTCTCTTTTGCTTTTAGTTTGGCTTTAACTTTCCTTGACATCCACAATTGTCTCATTTTACCATTCACAATTTCTTTTCTTTTTGGTATGTGCCTCTCCTGCATTTTGCTCATTTCTTGCATAAACTTGCAATGGATGGATTGCTCATCTGCTCTCTTTCCCATGAGAGTGTTTTTCCAATCAATTGGATAATTTCTCTCTCTTGCAACTGTAATTCCTGTCACTCCACTGAAATACTGACAAATCAGACTTTAGCCTCTCCTTTTCAAATTTCAAAGTGAACTCAATCATATTGTGATCACTGCCTCTTAAGGGTCCCTTTATCTCAAGATCTCTAATCTCCTCTGGTTTATTACACAGCACCCAATCCAGTACAGTTGATCCTGTTGGCATTCCACAAACTCTCTCTCCTGAGGTCCCACACCAACCTAACTTAACTTTCCCAACCTAACTTTCCCAATCTACTTTCATGTTAAAATCCCCCATGATTATTGTAATGCTGTCCATATCTATTTCCAGTTGTGTTTTGTAATCCATGTCACAGCTGTTGTTTGGGGGCCTGTATGTAATTGACCTTTTACCTTTACCAATCTTTAACTCAACCCATAAGGACTCTACCTCTTCTGATCCTATGGCCCTTCTTTCCAATTTAATATTGTTGCTTACAAGTAGAGCCATGCCGACCCCCCCACCTCCCTGCCCATTCACTGTATACCCTTGATCGTTCAACTCCCATTGACATCCATCCTTTAGCCATGACTCAAAAGGAGAGGCTAAAGTCTGATTTGTCAGTATTTCAGTGGAGTGACAGGAATTACAGTACCCTCCAATCTGTAACTATACAGCAAGATCATCTATCTTGTTTCTAATGCTGCTAATGCTGCATGTATTTAAGTATAATACCTTTAGACCAGATTTTGAACACTCTGTGTCTCTGTCATCCCTCCAGCTATTATTTTGTTTTGTCACCTGTCTGTCATTCTTGCTGCACACTATTTTCACTTCACTCTTGTTTTCCCCCTTCTTCAGCCCTAGCACTCTGGTTTCTGTCCCCACAGCCAAATTAATTTAAACCCTCCCAAACAGCTATATTAAACCTGCGTGCCAGGATATTGGTCCCTTTTGGGTTCAGGTGTAACCCATCCTTTTTGCTTAGATCATACCTTCCCCAAAAGAGATCCCAATGACCAAGAACCTGAAGCTTGCCCCTTGCACCGGTTTCTCTGATGAACTTTGTTCAGTATGCTTATAAAGTTAATGAAAAGTTGCTCGCTTGTGTGCTGATTCGGAATGCACTTTAATGTTTTGATGCTGACCCATCCTTGATGACACTGAATGCTAGAGCTCACTTTGAACAGAGGCCCGATGGCATCATTTATTAGAATAGGATTTGTTCTTGTAGACAATGCTGTCAACAGTGCAGTGTTGAAGTTCGAGGGCAGTGAGTGTTATTGCCTTGATGCTGAATGCAGATGCTGGGCTGTCAGTTTCTCTTGTGTGCTGTAAGATTCTTAAAATTTTTCTACAGGAAGTTGGTTCCTTTTGTTTTACTTGTTTTTGTTTTGAACTAAAATCAGTGGCTCAATGCAAAATAACACATTTTTTTTTGTCTTTGTTTTCAACTGTAGGTTGAACTGGGTTGGAATGATGCAGAATTCATGTTTGATTATTTCAAACCCAAGAATTACCCGGAATTTGACAGTTACAAGACCAGCACTGTGTCTGCAGATTTGGCAAATCTCTTGAAGAAGATTGCTGCAATAGATCGTGATGAGGACAACTTGCCTCTTTCGATAGAGAGTGTCACAGCATATATTGAAGGCTCAGTTGATAAGGTAATGTTAATATCACACTGGAGGGACTATAAAAAGATAATCTTTTAATATAAGAAAGAGGAGAAAGAGGAGGCCATCTATTTTTTCTGCTGTTCAACTTGATCATGGCTGATCTGGCTGTGGACTCCGCTCCCCTATCTGTCTTTCCCACATAACCCTTAAATCTCTTACTCCCAAAAATCTATCTGTTTGAAATACATTTAATGAGTCTTTCTTGAGCAGAGAGTTCCATAGATTCATTACTCTAGCAGAAACAGTTCCTCCTCAGTTCAGTCCTAAATCTGTTCCCTCATTCTAGTCTCACCTACCAGTGGAAACAACTTTCTTGCATCTACCCTTATCTGTTTCTTTTATATATTTGTATATTTCTTCAAAGGTAAAAATGGAGTAAGAAATGGCTGATTGTCATCTCAACTCTCCTGAATCGTATGAACCCTTAATCCTACCAAAGTCTGAAGCTTAGAGTCTGGAAATAATCAATAACTCATCACCCAGAGCTTTCCATTGTAGATAATTCCAAATATTTCTAATTATCTGAGAAGAAATTCCTCCTTTTCTATCTTAAAAGGGAGTCTAATTATCCTGAGGCTTTGCCCCTCAGCTTAGATTCCTCCATGAGTGGAAATATTCTCATATCAATCACTCTGCCAAGGCCCTTGAAATCTACCATGTTTGGGCAAGGTGACCATCAGGGAATATTCACCTTTTCAGCCAAGACTTCCCTCATTGCACACCACTGCCACCTTGGCAATCAGGGGAGTTGGGGTTCACTCAACTGTCTCTTTGGCAAGTCTCTTGCTCCTCAAATGAAGAGCACAAAACTGAATGTGGTACTCTAGCTGTTACCTGCTCATTATTGTTATAGCAAGGTAGTCCTACTTTTGTACTCGATCCCTTCATTTATTTTTTTTAAAAACTTTATTTATTCGTTCAAAAAACAAATAATATATGACATATGCAGCAGTTAAACATGAACATGAACTTTTTTTTATATATATAGAAAAAAAAAAGAAAAGGACGCCCCACTTCAGCCAACTCTCCTAAGGAGAGCCATAAAAAAAAAGAAAGAATATTAAAGAAAAAGTTATATATACATATTGAAATCTAGTCAATATAAATTGAAATGTAAATATTCCGAGTATAACAGCCACTTATTAATAAAAAAATTATAATTATGCAAAACATACATAATTTTTTCCATTATTAAACAATATTTCATTTCATTATGCTATCTATTAATATCAATCATATTTGTATCTTTCCATGTACTAGCAATACATTTTTTCGCTACGGATAAAGCTAAATATACAAAAGCAAGCTGGAACTTATCTAATCCCAAACCTTTCAGAGGTTGCAAACTACCCAATAAAAATACTGTTGGATCTAAAACTATTTTAATCTTATACAGATATTCTAAAAACGATTGAATTTTCTTCCAAAAAGATTGTATATGTATACATGACCAAACAGCGTGAAAAAAAATTCCAACCGTATCACCACATCTAAAACACAAATCTGATTTATTAAAACAATATTTTCTTAATTTTTCAGGTGTCAAATATAGTTGATGTAAAAAATTGTAATTAATCATTGCATAACGTGCATTTATCAATCTAGTTACACTATCATAACAAATATCTAACCAATCATCTTCAGAAAAAAATAAAACCAATATCCACTTCCCATTTAATTTTAGATCTATCCCAACCCTTTTTATCCATACCATCCTGTAATATTTGAATCATAGATGAAATATAACCCTTCTCTGGTACCTTCATAAGAAAAGTCTCAAATTTAGTCATTTTAGGTAAAATCATATCTCTACCAAACATATATTTTACAAAAGATCTAATTTGATAATAAAGAAATAGAGTTCTTATCAATAACAAAATCTTCCCTCATCTGATTAAAAGATAAAAACTTACCCTCTTTAAAACAATCTCCCAAATTTTTCACACCTTTAAATCTCCAATGCAATAAACTTTGATTATGTATTGAAAAAGAAATAAGTTGATTATTATACAACGGAGTCAAAGCCAATAATTTACCCCTAGCGCCTATCATTTTATTTTTATTTATCTATAACTTCATTAAATGTTTTGGTATAGGAACATTATATTGTTGTAACAAATTTATATTCCACCTAAACAAAAATTGATGTATTTCAAATTCAGAAATACTTGCCATCTCAATTTTAGCCCAACTCGGAGGCCATACCAAATCCATCAATGAACTAATAAATTTAAGTTGGGCTGCTTCATAATAATTTTGAAAATGTGGTAAACGTAGTTCCCTTAACTCATATTTCCAAGTTAATTTATTCAAAACTACTCTCGAAAATTTACCCCTCCATAAAAACTCCTTAGCCATTTTATTCAAATCTCGAAAAAGAATTTTATCAAGTAAATATGGAATAGATTGAAACAAATATTGTATACGCGGAAAGATATTCATCTTAATTGTATTTATTCCTTCCCATTAAATTAATAGGTAAATCTTTCCATTTTATCAAATCAGTTTTAATTTTTTTCATTAATGGAGCATAATTTAATTCATATAAAGATTGATAATTAACACTCTAAATTATACCCAGATATTTAATTCGATCAGTCCACTTCAAATTAATAATATTCTTATAAACTGAATAATCTCCTTCACTTACTGGTAAAATTTCACTTTTTTCCCAATTAACTTTATATCCAGAAAGACATCCATATTGTATTAAACATTCCTTCAAATGTAAAAGTGACTGAGCTGGGTTTATTAAATACACCAATACATCATCAGCAAATAAATTAATTTTATACTCCTCATCTAAAACTTTCATTCCTTGTATCTGTGTATTTTGTCTTATCTACTGCGCTAAAAGTTCAATCACTAATGTAAACAAAGCTGGTGATAAAGGACAACCTTGACGAGTTGATCGAGTTAACTTAAAAGATTCCGAAATCAAACCATTCGTCAATACTCTAGCTACCGGTTTACTATATAGAGCCCTAATCCAACCAATAAAAGAAGGATCAAACTTAAATTTCTCCAAAACTTTAAATAAAAAATTCCATTCAACTCTATCAAATGCTTTTTCTGCATCTAAGGATATCACCATCGGGTGATCTGAAGATTTTAAAAATCTATTAATCAAACTAATCACGTGCAAAATGTTATCTGAAGCATATCTATTCTTTATAAAACCTGTTTGATCAATATGAATCAACTTGGGTAAAAATTTAGCCAATCCATTTGCTAATATTTTAGCTATTATTTTATAATCTACATTTAACAATGAAATTGGTCTATATGAAGATACTTTCAAAGGATCTGTGTCTTTTTTAGGAATTACTGTAATTAAAGCACGAGAACAAGATTCAGGTAATTCATAATGTTCTCTAACGTGACGTAATACATTCCCAAACACTGTAGATAAATCATCATAAAATATTTTATAAAATTCAACCAAAAATCCATCATCATCAGGCGATTTACCGTTTGGCATTTCCAGCATAGCCATTTTAATTTCCGAATCAGTAAATGGTTCTTCTAACTCCTGTACATCTCTATCCTGTAATATCGGTAAATTCAACTGTGATAAAAAAAGATCAGTAGATCCAGTTTCTTGTTTTCCTTCAGATGTATATAACTTTTTATAAAATAAATAAAATTCATCATTAATCTCACGAGGTTTATAAGTAATAAGAGAATTCCGTCAAACAGCATTAATAGTCCTCGATATCTGTTCTTTCTTTAATTGCCACGCCAATACCTTATGTGCTTTCTCTCCCCATTCATAATACCGTTGTTTAGTCCTATTAATCACACATTAAAATTGATAAGATTGCAAAGTATTATATTTCAATTTCATCCTAGATAATTCTATTTTCTGATCTTCTGTAGCATCTTTCTGAAATTCCTTTTCTAACTCATCGATCTGTTTCTCTAATTCAAGACTCTGATTTAATCGACTCTTTTTTATTTTAGAAGTATAACTAATTATTTGTCCTCTCAAATAGGCTTTCATAACATCCCATAATACAAACTTACTTTGAACAGAATTAGAATTTTCTTTAAAAAAAATTAATTTGTTTTTTTCAAAAAATCAATAAATTCCATATTTTTTAACAACATTGTATTAAATCTCCAATGATAAGCAATTGAGTTTTCTCAGAAGTTTCATATGTAAAATATAACAAAGAATGATCTGAAATCACCTTACTTTTATATTCTGCTTGTTGTATTTTCCCTTGTAAATGTGCCGATACTAAAAAGAAGTCAATCCTTGAAAACGATTCATGTCTAAATGAAGAAAAGGAAAAAACTTTCTCTGTCGGATTAAGACGTCTCCAAATATCTACTAAATTAAGATCTTTCATCAATGCTTGGACCTGAATTGCCATCTTGGATTTTTAAATTTTCTTTGGAGATTTATCTAATAAAGGTTCCAAAACACAATTAAAATCACCACCAACTAAAATATTATCATTAGCCTGACCCAAACATAAAAATGCTTCTGAAATAAATATTTCATCATCTGCATTTGGGGCTTAAATATTAAGTCCAAAATTCACTAAAAATCTTACAATTCAATTTAAGAATACATCCTGCCTTTTCCTCCATTGATTGTAATTCAAAAGATAAATTTTTATGTATCAAAATTGCTACACCTTCAGCTCTAGAATTAAATGAAGAATATACATGCCCAACCCAGTCCCTTTTTAATTTCATGTTTTCCTTCACATTCAAATATGTTTCTTGTAAAAAAGCAATATCAATTTTCATTTTCTTAATATACGTCAAGACTCGCTTATGCTTTTGCTTAATCGTACTATTTAATCCTTGAACATTAAAAGTAGCAAACCTCAACTTTGACACATCTACTATTATAACTAAATACTAATAATATCTTTATATAAAAATTCAAATCAATGTATATAGGCCCTCCAATAGAAAAAAAATCACAAATTAAAAACTAAAAAAAAAGAAAAAAAAAAGAAAATCCCTCCCACAAAAAAAACTATCAAAAGGTAGTGGGTCACCCACCAGTGGCTGATGACTAGTAAAGAACTTAGTGTAAATCTCTCCCTCCCCAGCCAAACAATCAATAACATGAAAATATCAAAATAACAAAAGTGAAAAAATAGAATTAAAAAATTCTTCTTTTCATCCAGAAGATTCCAATCTCGAAGATCCCACTTCAGAAGGAGGTAGACTCTTTCCATTCCCGTTTTTCCCATTTCTGCCATTTATTTAGTTTCCAGAGCAACCAGATTTTTCTTTAGGAGATAATGGTGGACTACATCTTTGTCCTCTTGTACCTGGCAATGAATCAGCAAAAATCATTTCTTCACGATCAGTTTCAAAAGACCGAAATTGATAGTCTCCATAAAACACCTTCAACACTGCAGGGTAACGAAAAGTAGATTTATAACCTTTACAGCACAAAACTTGTTTAACTGGATTGAATCGACATCGACATTGAATGACCTCTTCACTCAAATCAGTATAAAAAAAGACTCTGCTATTCTGAATCAATAATGGGGTTTGTCGTTGTTTCGCATTTTGTACTGCAAGTCGAAGTATTGCTTCCCTGTCCAAATAATTCAAACATCGAATTATTACCAGTCTCGGTGGTTGACCAGCTGAGGGTGTTCTTCTTAAAGCTCTATGGGCTCTTTCCAGTACCAATCCCCCAGAGAAAAATGCTTGCCCTAATATTTGCGGAATCCAGTCTTTAAAGAAACGAAGAGGATCTTGTCCTTCTATACCTTCTGGCATACCAACAATTTTCACATTATTCCTTGATCCCTTTATTTTTGAGCTATTTGCCTTCCGAATCACCTCCATAGTAACCTTGTGCTTTTCCCCAGATCTGTCTGACTATAGCATTCTTTTAGTAAATGTCAAAAACACATGACTGCACACCTGAAATAAAAACAGAAATGTTCAAAATACTCAGCAGGTCAGGCAACAACTGTGGAAAACCAAACAATTAACATTTCAAGACAAAGGCACGATGGCAGAACTGTGAAAGAGGGGAAAGTTTGTTAGTTTGTTGCAGAGAAGGTGAGGGAGAAATGGGGGGTGGGGGGAAGGGGAAGCTGCAGATGAAGCATTTCAGTTAACAGGTTAAAGAGAAGGTTTGTTGGAGGAAAGGTGAACATAAAAACTATAAAAAACAGACAGAAAAGAGGACCAAAGCAAAGAAACAAGAGCACAACACTGAATGTAGTACTCCAGCTGTTACCTGCTTACAAATTTGGATCTGTTCTAAATGCCCATCTGGTCAGGTTGTGCTGCTGGAGAGGGTAAAACTGAATCAATATTACAATTAGATGATGTACATCAGAATGCAATCTGAAAGGTTGCAGTGTTCCCGCAAAAAGGGGGAAATGCTGCTCCTCAACCCGAGGCAGTGCAGAAATCGAGACAAGTCAGAGAAGGACTTGGGATGGAGAGTTAAGGTGGTAAGTAAACAGGAAACATGGGATCAACTGTGCAGACTTGAAGTTGCTGGGTGCTTATTCATGGTTCTTGTGCCTCTATTTTTAAACTTTAAATGAATTTGTTCTCTTTATTTTTCATTTATCTGCATGCCTAATTATTCTCATCTTAAATTTAATCAGATATTGTAGGTTTTATTTTTTTTTAATTATCTTTCAGATTTTATATCTCACATTACTCATCTGTGAATTTTAAAAATCTTGTATGTGTTCTGTTTGATAACAGCTCTTGTACTTAAACTTCAAATTTATTGTCATGTGTTTAGTGAGCAATCCAACTAGACATCTCATACATAGTATAGCAGGTAAGACATAGTACAGAAGTGCAGAGTTACAGAGAGACCATAAGACCCAGCAACAAAATGAGTGCAATACACAAAATGACTGGAGAAATTCAGCGGGTCACACAGCATAGGAAGTAAAGAGTAACCAACGTTTTGGGCCTGAGACCTTTGTTAAGGTATAACAGAATTAGACCATTCAACCCATGGATATGCTCTACGAATTGAATCATGGTAATGTCATTTTCCCCACCTGAACCCATTCTCCTGCCTTCTCCCCATAACCTTTCACGCCCTTACCAATCAAAAACATATCAACCTCCTCTTGAAATGTACCCAGTCACTTGGCCTCCACAACCATCTCTGGCAATTAATTCCACAGACTCAACACCCTCCAGGTTAAGAAATTCCTGGTCATCTCTGTCCTTTCATTCTGAGCCTGTGCCCTCTGGTCCTACCAATGGTTCAAGCTTTTTCTTTCCACTGACATATTACTTTAAGTATTCCCTATGCCATGCGTGCTCTGTGATTAGTAAGGGATATCTTAAGATGGTATGTGGGTGGAAAGAAAAAGTTTGAAAACCACTTGTTTTAATCGTACCTCATTAATTCGATATGTGCACGGTTTCATAACTCCAAAGGAAATGGGCCAATGATAATTTTTCACAAAGAAATTTCAGTCGTAATTGGGTCTTGAGCAGTGATTCTCAACCTTCCTTTCCCACTCACAGACCACCTTAAGCAATCCCTTACTAATCCCTTACTAATCGCAGGGCACCGATGGCATAGGGATTACTTTTTTTTTCACACCATAAATCACAATAGCCATGATATACACTTTTTCTTTTTCACACATTTACAGTGACTTTTTCTCCCCCCCCCCTCCCTCCTCCCAAGCCACCCCCCCACCCCCCCCCCCTCTCATCCATTTTAGGTATACAATCTAGGTTGCATTAATTCAGTCAGACAATGTTGTCATTCAACAAAAATACACCAGAAATTCTACAGAGTCCATTCTTTTCTTTCCTTCTCCTTCCATCAACTTGGGTAATGTTTGTCCCCGGTAGGTTTTCGCTATTGTATTTAATGTAAGGCTCCCATACTTGTTCGAATATTTCAATATTATTTCTTAAACTATATGTTATTTTTTCTAATGGAATACATTTATTCATTTCTAGGCATAGGGATTACTTCAAGTGGTCTGTGAGTGGAAAGAAAAAAGTTGAGAACCACTGACCTCCATTTTGTGGATTCAAATTTATTATAAGTGTGAAGTGTTGCATTTTGGAAAGGCAAATCGAAATAGGCCATATACATTGAATGGTAGACAATTGAGGAGTACAGAGCAACAAAAGGATTTAGGAGTTGTGGTAAATAGTACCCTCAAAGTTGACACTCAGGTAGATAGAGTGGTGAAGAAGGCATTTGGAATGTTGGCCTTGAATTCAAGAGTTGGGATGTTACGATGAAATTGTACAAAGCATTGGTGAGGCCAAGTTTGGAATACTGTACTGTTTTGGTCACCAAATTACAGGAAGGATATAAATAAAATAGAGAGAGTGCAGAGAAGGATTACGAGAATGTTGACAGGATGTCAGGGTTTGAGTTACAGAGAAAGATTGAGCAGCCTGGGGCTTTTTTCTCTCGAGCGTAGAAGATTGAGGGGGGATTTGATGGAGGTGTTCAAGATTTTAAAAGGGAGAGAGAGAGTCAACGTGGATAGGCTTTTTCAATTAAGAATGGGGGATATTCAAACCAGAGGCCATGGTTTGATTATTGCAGGGGGAAAATTATAAGGGGAATATGAGGGGAAATTTCTTCACGCAAAGGGTGGTTGGGATGTAGAATAAGCTTCCGGCAGAGGTGGTTGAAACAAGGATGTTATTTACATTTAAGGAAAGACTGGATAATTACATGGAGGGGAGAGGATTGGAGGGGTATGGACCAGGTGCTGGTCAGTGGGACTAGGAGGGTGGGGATTTTTTCCGGCATGGACTAGTAGGGCCAAACTGGCCTGTTCTGGGCTCTATATGGTTATATGGTTATATCATCTGACCAAATATACAACCAGATGGAACAGTATTTCTCCAGACTACGATGCAACACACATACAAACTACACAGCACATAATAAACACATATATACGTACAGATACAATTTAAACTAAATATGTATATAAAAATATTTAAAATTATTTGGTCACAGGGTATTGTTCATCGATCTCACAGCCTGCAAAAAGAAACTATTTCTCAGCCTGGCAATCCTGATTTTGATGCTCCTGAACCACCTACTTAATCTTAGTACAAAGATACTGAGTGCTGGATGGAAAGGGTTCTCAACAATTATTCAAGCCCAATTTAAGCATGCTCTTGGTGAATGTCCTCAATAGAGGAAAGGGAGAACCCATTGATCTTCTGGCTGCTTTGATGGTCCTCTGAATAAACTTCTGGTCTGATGCTTTGCAGCTACCATACCATGCAATAATGCAGCCAGACAGGATACTTTCATTTCTGCAATGGACCAGATTGATTAGAGTGCTGTAATGTAAAGGAACCCTTAGAAGGCAATGATCACAGTACGATTGAAGCGTTGTCAAGATAGGGACCTTGCCCTGCTCAACCTCCTTTGGACTCTGCAGTCCCTTTGCAATTTTCCTGTCTTCTAGAACTATTCCTGACTATAGTGATTCTTAAGATATCACTGCTCATTCTTCCGCAATCTTTTCAGTGGCTTCTTTCAGGACCTCAGGCTGCAGTCCGTTCAGGCGTCTAGCTGTCTTTGGAAGAAGGTGAGTTTCAAGCATCTTTTCCTTAGTAATAATGACTGCACTTACTTTTGCCCTTGATGCTCAAGTTTTTGGATGTTTCTGGTTTCTTCCACAGTGAAGACCAACGCAAAATACATATTCACTTCACCTGCCTTTTCTCTTTGCCTGTCATTTTCAAGGATCTGATGTCCACTCATGCCTCTCTGTTACTTTTTATATATCTGAAAATATATTGGTATTTTTAGCCAGCTTACCTTCGTATTTCATCTTTTCACCCCTATTGTTTTTTGGTTGCCTCCTGTTGACTTTTAAAAGCTTCCTAATTCTCAAGCTTGCTGTTAATTTTTGCAATTTTATACTTTTTTGCTTTTGCTTTCAGGCAGACTTTGACTTCCCTTTTCATCCACACTCCTCATCCTTTCTTTGGAATGCTTCTTCTTCGAGAGCAAATGATCCTATGTCTTCCAAATTGCTCTCAGAAACTTCTGTCTTTGCTTCTGTACTGACATCTCTGCTGGGGTCCCCTTCCAATCAACTTTAGCCAGCTCATTTCTCATACCTCTGTCGTTAACCTTAACTGAACTGAAGTACTGATTTATCTGGTTTTAGCTTCTCCCCCTTAAACTGCAGGTTGAATTTTATCACACGGTGATCCCTGCCTCCTTGGGGTTCCTTTACTTCAAAGCTCGCTAATCAATCTGGCATGTAAAAGAACTGTTCTGGAATATGGTGGCATGTGATCTCGCACTCTAGAATCTCCTTTCTGAATAGAGTCAGTATAAGAGCAGTGTAAGAGCGGCTGGAGTGGGATGAGTCTTATAATCTGTTGGCTCAAGAAGCAGGAGGTAAAGATGTTGATAGAGGAGAAGTTTGTGTGACAGACTGAGCCATGTTCACAACCGTCTGTGTGGCAATTGTTCTGAACACTGAAACTTATAACACATGACTGTGGTTACAGATTATGCTGATGAATATTTCCAGACTTGATAACTTTTAACATTTTATAAAACATTAATTTATTTTAGATGTGTTTTTTTTTGTAATTATAACGTCTGTTTTCCACCCCATCCAGTTTATGCTCTGTGGTTATATTTCTTCTTCAGTATTTTATGCATTGTTTAGTTGTACAATTTATCTTTTTTGGGATGATACATCCAGATGTGTGACCTTTGTAGAGGAAAATGTGTTTTCTTAAACATTTACACCTAGTTGTAAAACATCAACAGTAAACAAGGACACTTAAGCTTTTGACATAGTTGGAGGCTAGAGGCTGTTTTGTGAAACCCTTGTGAAAATGTCATATCAGAGGCACGCTTAACATAGTGGTTAGTGCAAAGCTATTACAATGCTAGTGACATGGGTTTGAATCCACCTCTTTGTAAGGAGTTTACAAGTTTATCCTGAAACTGCGTGAATTACCTTCGGGGGCTTCAGTTTCCTCCTATGCTCCAAAGATGTGCAGGGTTAGTAGGTTAATTGATCATGTGGGTCACATAACATGCCCAGGTTCAGGGGTCAGAGGGCATGTTCCTGTGCTGGATCTTAAAAACATGTTACCAGAGTTGGTGACTCATTCAAAGATATTTAAAAGACTGGAATAGCAGAGCTGTTGATGAAATCTGCAAATTGAAGGGACAAATATTCACTTGAGGCAGCTTGTTTGAAGAAAGATTTTGGATGAATTTTGCTGTGGTTTTGCATAATTTGAAACTTCTGAAATTAAATCCTTTTGGAAGAGAGGAAGAAAGAGAAAAGGGTAACAACTGCAGTAATTAAGTAGCAGCTTGTATTAAAGATGCTTTCTTGAAATTTTTCACTGAGCTTTATTTGGGTAAATTAGAAAGTGATTTCTAGTGATCAACGAATTTTTTTTTAAAGGCGAATGTAACAACTTTAAATCTGATGAATCTTATTTTTCCTTTCTCCTTAGGTGCCAGCACTCCCAGAAGGAACAGATTCTGGGCTTCCACTTGTTAACGAATTGTATTACCTCTTGGCTGACTATCATTTCAAGAACAAAGAGCAGGCCAAAGCTATTAAATTCTACATGCATGATATCTGTGTCTGCCCAGCCAGGTATGAATTGCTCGTGTTCAGTGGTGTTGTCCTGACTTCAAGAAAATCAACTGTGGTGGTATTTTGGAAAGATTAGAGTGTTTTTTTGTAATTGAATATTCTTTATCTCATTTCCTGTATTTGCAATACGAGTTCTTATATGGTTGAAGGGAACCTGCAAGACATTGCAAGAGGAGGTTTATGCCTTTATTGCCAGATAGTTTTGTATCCTCTTCCTTCCAATTTCTAGCTTAGTCCACAACCCAAAAGCACAGACGTTGAACTATCTAATTTAAGGTGATCTACATCCACACAGTTTCTTTCTCTCTTGATCCACCCAGGTCTTCTCTCTCACGTGTTCCTTCTCTTTTCCCCATATGCTCATCTCCCACACTCTCCCCAATCCTCTTTCCATGTTGTCCATTATCCCTCCGATATTTGGTTCCACTCATAACTTTGCTTTCATATCGGATTCCATTGTGTGCAGCTCTTCCTTGTCTCCGCATCACCTCCCAACCTTGGTCTCTATCTTCTATCCCCAACCTGGCTCCATCTGGCCATCAACCCTTTCTCATCTGGATCCACCAGCTTCTTCCACACCCTTTTCCCCTCATCTCTTTATAATGTATGTCTCGCCTTTGTACTTTGAGCCCTATGCAATATCTTGACTCAAATCGTCAACTGTCCCTTTGCCTCCACAAATGCTGCCTCAGCTGTGGAGTTCCCTACTAGTTTGTTTTTTTGCTTTGGATTTCAGAATTTGCAATCTCTTGTCTCTATTCCAGCATGTCTCTTAAACCAGCCCTTGTAGCATTACCAAGGCTTTGATCAAGAGCACATTTTAATGTCGGAGACTTTGAATGATTTGGCACAGAGTGTGGATAAATTGTTACAATGCATTTTTATACACAAGCTACACGTATAATATTTATTGAGCTTGCTTTAAATCAGATTGGGCATTTTCTGTCACACTTCACCTAATGTCCAGGACAATTTGTTGATAACTTAACAACAAATTGGAAAGGCAGTGAGTTACAATCCTTCTTGTTCACTTGGCAAAGCATGGAGTACATGACTCAGGAAGTCAGGAACCACATGTGTATTGTGGGATTCCTGCTGGGACATGGAATTTATTTTGCCTGACTCCTTTATAAGTGCTGTATTTAAAAAAATATATATTTATGTTTTGTATACCATCCAATATAATAATAGAATCATATCCAAATGATAATTTTAATTATCAAACTAGAATAAAAGTAAATGGTTGTATAGTACATAAAGGTGAGAAGATAAAAAAAATATAAAAGAAAAAAGAATATAGATATATGTGCAAAGCTACTGTGAGAACTACCCACCCTCCCAAAAAGAAAGACAGGATATTAATAAAATAGAATTAAACCAAGATGATATGGTTCAACCATTAAGATTTTAAAAAAAGTGGTGGTGGGGTGTAGAAGAGAAAACATTAGATATCCAAACCCATAATATCTAAATATGGTTTCCATATTTTAAAGTATGTATCATACCCATTTCTAATATTATAAGTCACCTTTTTTAAGGGAATACAATTTTGCATCTCCCTCTTTGAACAATCAGTCTTAGGGCAGGATTCAGATTTCCATGCAATTGCTATACATCTCCTGGCCACTGCCAATCCGACTTTAAAAAAATTTTATTGATATTTTGACAACTTCAATTAGGGTTCCAAATCATATATATTTCCCAAAAGAAAAAGCTTGGGTGTTGATGGTAAATGTATTTTTATGATTTGTTCCAAAAAATTGCCCACATCTTTCCAAAATGATGTCACATTGGTACATGACCAGGTAGAATGTATAAACGTACCAATTTCTGTGCCACATCTAAAACATAAATTTGGAAAAGTTAGATTAAATTTATTTAATTTATGTGGTGGTAAATATAATTGATGAATACATTTATAATTAACTAATCTATAATGAACATTAATTGTATCCCACAAATGTCAGACCAGCAAAAAGGATCAATTTCAATTGCCAAGTCTAATTCCCATCTTTCTTTTGATTTATTCAAATCTGGTTTTAGAGATTCCTCCTGAAGTAGAAGATACAATTTAGAAATAAGTTTCTTTGAAATTCCCTCATGAATCACAATCTCCAATCCATTAATCTGCATCAAAATTAGTTCTGGGCCTAATACATCCCTTAAAAAATATCTCAGTTGAAGATAGCAGAAGAACCTATTTTGTGAAATCCCAAATTTATTTTAATTTGATCAAACATGACATAAATACCTCTTGCTCATAATCGTCTCCCAAATATTTAATCAAATATTGGAGCCGATTTTCTAAATTTTTATTGTCATATAGGATTGGTAAGAGTCTGTTCTGAGCAAGAGGCATTTTCAACGAGACTCGTAATTCATTTGCTTTGTTACCATTAACTAATTTCCAAGTACTAATAATATATTTTACTAACGATGTTTTATTATTCCCCACAAATATTTCTGAATTCCATTTATATATCATGTCTTCTGCTATCTTTTCTCTAACTTTATGTAGCTCTATATTTACCCATGAATGTTTGTCTCCTCTATTAAAAAAAGAGGTGACAAATTTCAATTGGGCTGCTTGATAATATAATTTAAAATCTGGGAGTAAGTGCTGTATTTTTGCTGCCAGGATCAAGGCATCCATGTACTAGGTGTTGAGATTTGTAGTTCTGTTTTCTGCTGTGGCAGCAGTTCCACCAATGCACATTTTTTGATAACCTCTGCTCCAGAGCATAGGGCATCACATTACCTATCACATTCTTGCAATGTGACAATTTTTCCTTGCTTCCATTCGCTGCTTCCATTCACCACTTCCACAGCTCTGTTTGGCTGTCATGGAGAGAAATCCTTAATGGTGCTAAAGCATTTCCCAGCCATGGCTGGATGAGACTAAGAATTCCACTATATTTTTAGGCAGCAGTTGCTGTCACTTAACAATTTGGTTTCTAACAATTAAAATGGGAGAAAACCACAATTGCAATTTCTTACCATTCCTCTTCTGCATTTTTTGTGACAACCAGTGTTGTAATGCAGCAAAACATAGCAAACGTTGAATGCTCCAAAATGGGTAAAATACACTTTCTCGGCATTGAAGTATCTTTCAGAATATCTCTTTGCTGTGTAGTAGGCAAGGCAGGTGGAAGTGAACAGGTTAAATTGGCTCTTCAAAATTTTAAGATTTGGGAAATGAAACAATTTGTGTGTGCATCGTATTTCAACAGCAGATAGATGGGCTGTGATGTGCATCTGACTGTTTAACTGACCCAGAATGATGCAGCATATTGTGGCAAATTTTTAATTCTCTGTTTTCGTATCCTTTACTTTGAACATGCCTACTTTGTCCAAAATCTTGATTGCTTAGAAAAATTACTACCAATTGATAAAAAGTGAAGTTAATGGTGGTAATTTGTGTGGATGATGTCCATTTGATAAGGTGTGAGTTTATTGTTAGATATGAATAGTTGCCTGCAGTCTCTTGTGTCTCCAAGACGAATGCAATTGTGAAAGCAGTTTCTTTCCAACAGCTTCAGGCTCTTGAACCACTAATCCTGGATGCTCCGATACTACAAATAGATAGTCTACATTATTGCAAAGTCACTTTTTTTTGGCAATGTGACTATTTGTATCTGAATATTTATTGTTTATTATATTTATTATCTGTTTAATTCAATTCTGTATATTATTGTTTTTATTAAACAACATACCTATTCAGCTACAGCATGTAAGAAATTTGGTGCATTTTACAATGTGTGAGACAACAGACTCATTATCAGAATGGTTCTCTAGAGGCTTGACAAATTTTTTTTATCTGTAGACTAACCTCTATAATATCTTAAACTTCCATTGCGTAGATTTGATTCATGGGCAGGTATGGCTCTGGCTCGAGCCAGCCGTATCCAGGACAAATTGAATTCAAATGAATTGAAGAGTGATGGCCCTATCTGGAAACACTCAGTTGCTGTTCTGAACTGCTTTAAACGGGCACTTGAGATAGACCACTCAAATCTCTCACTCTGGATTGAGTATGGCTCCATGTCCTATGCACTGCACTCATTTGCTTCACGGCAGCTAAAGCAGTGGAAAATGGAGTTGCCATCAGAAGTTGTACAACAAGTGAGTATCTAAAAGTCACAGTACATTATCAGCAAGAGCACATTTAATTGTTAGAGGTTAATTTTGGATTGGACCTTGCATCTAAGCCTTTTCTTATTGCTCTCTTTCCATCTTTGTTCTTGGTTTATATCTTGCTTTCTTAGTTGCTTTGAAATGGATACTTTGTGAATTTATAACTGGATCTGTTAACAGATTTCAGATTCATATTTCAGATTTATTGTCAGGGTACATACATGACATCACATGCAACCCTGAGGATTCCTTTTTCAGTGGGCCAGGCAATAAGCTGTGTTCTATTTGGTTCACTACAGCTATTAGCAGGTGTAAAATAAACACTTCTGACATCTAACCATACCTGAAGAGTAGCCTTTTGAATCAACTGACAAATCTTTGGGAAAAATCATTTCTCTTTTGGACACAGTCTGTTGTCCATATGAAGGTACATCATACAGAGCCTGTAAGAAAAATAAAATGGAAACTTGTACATGAATGCTGAAGGCATGGTTACAGTACTAAATGAGTACCTTGCACCTGTCTTCAGGAAGGAGACAGTTTCCAAATTGGAGAGAAGGAAGAGCTAGTTGAGACAGGTATGTTTAAAAACAAATATAAATATATTAGAAAAGTTGGTTGAAGTTAGCGGGTAAGCCACTATGCCGAGATGGGATGCATCGCAGGATCTTGAGGGCTCTCTTCTGCTGTCTTTGGATGTGCCAAAGATCTGAAAGTGGTGAATGTTACTCCCTTGTTAAATGTGCAAGGTTAAGTCCAGCAACAACAGATTATGGTGATGAGCAAGATTTCAGAAAGCTCGAACCATGAGAGGATTAATAGTGAGAGGAAAATTGATTAACTAAGACAAGCCAACACTGGTCGGAATCATATCATGTTTTGCTGTTTTGATTGAATTTTTTGATAAGGTAATGGATTGAGTTGCTGAGGGTCATGCAGTTGATATGGTGTCGATGGACTTCCAGAAATCTTTTGATAAGATGCCACATGGTATGCTCATCAGCAAGTTGAAGAATGTGGCATAAATGGGACATTGATAGTATGGACCAAGTAGCAGGTCACAGCACGTCCTGGTGATGATTGTTTTTGGGATTGGAGATAGGCAAATAATAGTGTTCCCTCAGGATTAGTATTAGGGCTGTTGTCTTTTGTTTAAACTATTGCATTTAATTTGGACCAAGACCAAGGTTGAAGTAACAACTTCGAATTTGCAGTTAACGCAAAACTTGACAGTGCAGTGAACTATGAAGAGAATCGTGATAGATAACACTTCAAATCATTTCTTTGGCTTTTTACAGACTGTTTTATTTAATATTTCATTGTTTTTGTGTTCTCTTCTGAGATATTGCATCTTATTTTCCCTGTTGCACAACAAATTTAATTGAATACCCTCGTCCCTTTGCCTGTTGGTATAAATTTTGAGCTTTGTGAATGTTGTGAAGGTATTGGCCTCCACTCTTTCCTTGGACCAAATTGTAACCAAATTCGAAAAAAAATCTGCCTCAAAACCCTCACCCACTTAACCAACTTTGTCTTTCATAATTTTTTTACCCTTCTGCTGCCTCCTGCTCCAAAGAAATCCAACCCATCAAATGAATTTCCTCTGCAATCTCTCCCGTGCAACCAGTTCCTTTCTACAGCATGATTACCAGAACTGCATATGTCACTCCAGTTGTGGCCAAATGAACGTTGTATGAAGTTGCACCAAGACCATCTTGGTCTAGCTCCATGCTGCTGCTGCTAATGAAGGTAGTCATCCTGTTGGCTTCCTTCACTCTCTGATGTACTCATGCAGCCATCTTCATGGATCTTTGGAGTTCCTTTTGTTCCTCAATGCTGGCTACTTATTCAGGGTATTTCTCCTTAGTAAACTCTCAAAATGCATCACAGCACAATTTTCAGGATTAAATTCCATTTGCCATTTACCTCCCCAATTTACCAGCTGATCACTGTCATCACTCCCCTCCTCTCTGTCGCCAATTTTCACATCACCTGCAAACTTGCTCATTGTACCCCCTACATTTGCATCAGTTTATATTGTACACAGCTGGTCACAGGCCCACAAAAACAGCAGCAAGGCCCTATCATCATTGCCTGTCTTCTGTTACTCACCCGATTTTGGATCTGGTTGATCAACTTGCCATGGGCTTGAAGCCTTTGGACCAGAAAAGTACTGAGTGTGGATGGATTATTTTTGTGGTTGCACAATTGTTTAGTCATTTATAATCTTTAAAGGTGATTGATGTTTACTACCTAGCTAGTTGATTGCATTACGTAAGAGCCACTCTTTAGTAGGCTTGGGTAGTTTCTTTTTTCAGAGGTGTTGTACTTTGAAGGGGGAGAAAACCTCTGATACAGAACACTTAAATATGCAACAGGCCAGATAACACCGACAGGTAAACATCTCAGCTGATGTTGAGTCTTTAAGATGTCTGCATTTGAACACAGCAGTGCTCATTTATTATATAGGAAGCACTTTGTGCCATTCCTCAAGTGTGCATGGAGAGGCAACAAAAAAGCCAAATATGCATAAATTTCATGGTTTAAAATGGAACATTGCTGAGTAAAACTACTGGTCTTTGGGAGCAATGGTAAGTTAATTTTGACTGAAATTACAGGAGTATCATTTTTAATTTCAATTTTAAACTGAGATATTAAGCTCCCTTTTCAAAGTTTTTTTTTGCTTTTTATCTACTTTTCTTCATGTTGTTCTGTGGTTCGGATGATGGGCACATGATTTGCTGCCATTGGTCTTCACAGCGTGCCAAATGATCACCAAAACTTTATTTTTGTGCGATTCATTGTCTTTGTTGTCCACCACAGATGGAAGAAAGAAGAGACAGCATGCTTGAGACAGCCAAGCAATGTTTCCTATCAGCAGCACATTGTGAAGGTGATGGCGATGAGGAGGAATGGCTCATTCATTACATGTTGGGTAAAATCGCAGAGAAACAGAAACAACCCCCAAAGGAATACTTGGAACATTACAAGCAGGTCAGCATTGTTCTTGGGCTCCAGTCAATTTTGTTAGGATTTTGTCAGTCCACCTCAGTATTGAAGTAAAGCCACTGAAATTAAAAAAAAGTGACATGACTGTTGCTAGTGATTGATCTTGTTGCTGTCTTCTCCTTAATGTCTTTCACAACAATATTGTGTTTTAAATAGGTAGACAAAAGATTAGTCTGACACTGCAGTGAGATCTGATAAATTGTCCCAAGGGCTGATACTAAGTTGTTGTAGAAATTAATGTATCATTGCATGATGCACAAATGATCAGAGGGTCTATGTTATGCTGCAAGTAGCCCACTTTGGGTATATTTTCTCCTTCAGTACATGTAGATCAGTGTTTGAAGCAGAAATTGGATTGGGCTTTCATCTGAGGCAATCGCCATGAAAGTGGAGAATGCTCAAAGGTTGGAAGCACGGAATTTGGAAGTTCTTTTTCAACACCATTTGTTCAAGGAAAATTGGAATTCCTGTTCTATGTGTCAAAACAAATAAACAGTATTGATTTTTTTTGCCGAGTTTCACATTTTCTATTCTCAAAGGCGCAGTCTATCATTTAAATATAGTTGCAGTTATTACTGAACCTAAAACTGCAGTTTTGAAAGTGTAACATCGAATTTCTGTTACTTTATGGTAACATGGTGAAAGTTTATTGAGAAATTATTAGTTTGAAGGTCATTGCTTATGCCGCTGTCAAGCTGCTCCAAAATAGATGGGTAAGTTGAAGAATTTCTCCCATGAATCAATTCCACAGCATTTTGATAGTTTTTCCAAATATGACAAAAAAAATCTGAGCTGATTACCTGTCCAACCATTGACTTGGAAAATATGTTAATAACTTAAAGTTGGGGTGAGTTTCAGACACGTGCAATTCACAAGATAGGAGCAGAAGTAGGCCCATTGGCCCATCAAGTGAGAACAAATTTATTATGGTGAACAAGTCACGAAACTTGGTGTTTGCAGCAGCATAGTGTAAAAATTCATATTATAAACTATCTTACTACAATAAATCTTAAAAAAAAAGTGCATGAAAATTAGGGAGTATTTTTAGTTCATTGATTATTCAGGAATTGGTTGTTCTCATGCTGCTGAGTGCTCGTCTTTTGACTCCTGTATCTTTTTCCTGATGGTAGCAGTGTGAAGAGGGCATGGCCTGGATAGTGTAAGGTAAAACATCATGAGATGGGAATGTGCAGGGCTGTAACAAGATGTGAATGCATCCTTGTACTTACAAGATAAGAGAGACATTGATGGATTGAGAGGCAGGAAGCTAGCAGGGAAAGGATAGCAACAGTTTTAGTCATTGGACAAGTAATGATATGATGATGTTCTAAGCACATATCCAAGGGTATAAAAAATCACCATTTTGCTGATAACGGCAGAATGCATTCTCCGACTAACATGGTTAGTCGCAAGTGTTACAATCCGGTAATAAAGAACAAAGAACCCTGATTTCGACTCAGCCTGGTGTTTGTCTCACTCATTCATGAACAAAGCAGACCTAACAATTGTGGGTGTCTTTGAGGATCGAGGCTGCTTTTTTAAGACACCGCCTTATGTAGATGTCCTCAATGGAGTGAAGTCTGGTGCCTGTGATGTCATAGGGCGAATTAACAACCCTCTGAGTTTATTCTTGTCCTGAGAGTTGGTGCCTTTGTACCAGACAGTGATGCAACCATCTAGAATGCTCTCCACTGTACACCTGTGGAAGTTTTCGAGAGTCTTTGGTGGCGTACCGAATCTCCTTAGACACCTCACAAAGTATAGCTGCTGGCGAGCCTTCTTTGTGATTTCATCAACAAGGAGGCTCCAGGATAGATCCTCGGAGATGATCCCCAGGAATTTGAAGTTCTCGATTCTGTCCACTACTGAGCCCTTGATGAGGACTGGGTCATGTTTCCTAACCTTCCCCCTGAAGTTCACAATCATTTCCTTGGCTTTGGTAACATTGTGTGCAGGGTTGTTGTTGTGACACCATTCAAAGAATGGTTTATGATTTACTGCCGTTTGTGATTTACTGATAACTGTGGTGTCATTGGCAAACTTGTAGATTGTATTGGAATTGTGCCTGGCCACACAGTCAAGGGTGTATCATGAGTAGAGCAGTAGGCTAAGCATGTATCCATGATTGGAATAACGGAGTCTACTCCACTATTCCTATCATGAGCTGATACACCCTTCCACTCAACCCCGGCTTTCTCCTCATAACCTTTAATATCCTGACTAATCAAATAACCTGTTAATCTCTGCCTTAAGTACACCCAACAACCTTGCTTCCACAGCCATCTGTGGCAACAGATTCCACAGACTCATGAATCCTGGACGAGAAATATTTCCATATCTCTGTTTTAAGTTTATGCCTTTTTACCCTGAAGATATGCCTTCTTGTCTTAAAATACCTTAAATGGGAAATATCCTTGTTACATCTATTCTGTACTTGCCTTTCAGCATTCAAAATGCCTCTTAGGTCCCCCTCATCCTTTTGAACTTCAATGAATACAGTCCAAGAGCTGATAATTGTTTCTCATATGCCAACCCTTTCATTTCTGATATAATTCTAGTAAATCTTCTCTGAACTCTCTCCAATGCAGCACTTTTCTTAAATAAGTTGCCCAAAACTGTACACAGTGCTCCAAGTGATGTGTCACCAGCGCTTTATAGAGTATCAACATTACGTCCCTGCTCTTATATGCTATCCTTCTAGAAATGAATGGCAACATTGCATTAGTCTTCTTCACCACCAACTCAACCTGGAGGTTAACTTGTATGATATCCTGCACAAGGCCACCCAAGCCCTTTTCCATCTCCGAATTTTGAATATTCTCCCCATAATAATAGTCAGCCAATCTATTTCTTCTACCAAAATGCATGACCGTACACTTTCCAACATTGTATTCATCTGCCACCCCTTTTCCCATTCTCCTAATCTAAACAAGTCTCTCTGCAGCCTTTCAGTATCCTTGTCACTCTACACACAGAGCAGATCCCGGCCCCAACTGCACACTGGTCTCACAGACCAGATCCTGGACCCCAGCTGCACACTCCACCCATAGACCAGATATCAGCCTCGGCTGCGCACTCCACCCACAGACTAGATCCCAGCCCCCACAGATCAGATCCCAGCCCCCACAGATCAGATCCCAGCCCCCACAGATCAGATCCCATCCCTGATTGCACTCTGTACCCACAGACCAGATCCCGGACCCCGGCTGCACTCTGGGTCCACAGACCAGATCCCAGGCCCCGGCTGTACTCTGGGTCCACAGACCAGATCCCGGCCCCTGGCTTCACTCTGTACCCACAGACCAGATCCCAGGCCCCAGCTGCACTCTGGTCCCACAGAGCAGATCCTGGCCCACTGCTACACTCTGGGCCCACAGACCCGATCCTGGCTCCCAGCTGCACACTGGGCCCACAGACGTGCATTCTAGTCAAATGAATGAACCTGATTTTGACCCATTAGAATTTCCAACCAATCGCATGCTGGATTATCAGTGTTTCACTGCTGTCGCATTCTGCTCTGATGGTCAGTTTGTGTTCTTCTGATTTTTCTCACTCTTGTTCTTAATTTGACTTTCTCCCCCCCACACTGATCGTTTTTCGTATGCTTCCTTTGGAATAGTTCCTGGCATCTATTGCACTAATGTTTATCAATTACACATCCAGACATCACACCAGAGGCTTGATCAGAGTCTGTGATTCCAGTGTACCAGGAAAGGCTTGGTGTGCTGTAAAAGATGCTTTCAAGTGTAATGTTAATCCAATTTGTCATCATGCGGACATAAAATTTCCATGGCATAATACAAAGAAATGCTTGTGATATCTGAATTGTTCATTGTTATATGTACCAAAATAGAATGAAAAAGGTTTGTTTTGCGTGCAATCCAGGCAAGTAACCCCACACAGCAGCTGCCGCAATAATGAAACAAAGTACAGGGTGTAATGTTGCTGCAAGTCAAAAAGTCCAGGGCATCATGATACTAGGACAAAAACAGAATATAAAAAATATACGTAATCATAATAGGGGGATTGTATTTTTTTGACCTATGAGAGATCCATTCAAGAGACTGATAGCAGCCAAGAAAGAAAGAAAGAAAGATTTCTTGAATATGGAAGCTTGTGTTTTTGAGCTCAGATACTGCCCAATGGAAGGTAGAAAGGAGCATGTGGCCAGGCAGCTTTCCTGAGTCAGCAGGAGGTGTAGATGGAGTTGATAGCTTGAGCTACATTCACAACTCTTCTTCAAAGAGTTCCCTTACCAAGCTGTGATGCATCCCAATAGGATACATCTGATGGTGCATTATTAAAATTTGGAAAGGACATTGGGGACATGCTGAATTTCTCTCAAGTATCCTGATGAAAACTCTCCTTCAGTTAACATCAC
The DNA here is from genome assembly GCF_036971445.1 of Narcine bancroftii. Taxonomy (NCBI): domain Eukaryota; kingdom Metazoa; phylum Chordata; class Chondrichthyes; order Torpediniformes; family Narcinidae; genus Narcine; species Narcine bancroftii. Next base: position 172,987,618 of record NC_091472.1, on the reverse strand, counting down.
TTAAGCAGATTATCTGATCAGATCATTATTGTATTTTGGAGCCCTGCTGGATGCAAAGTGGATGCCAAGTTCAAGTTCTTTCATGTTACATCTGAGACTGCATTTTGAAAGGATTTATTGCATTTTTGAGTAGTTGGAAACAAAGAGAGCTAATTTAGATTGTTGTGTGAATGTTTTTTTTAAAAACACTGTGGTGGTTTGTTTTGTCCAGGCAGCACATAACCTCCATGAAGATGCAGCACATTACCCACGGAAGATCCATTATCACAATCCACCTGATCTAGCAATGGAAGCTCTTGAGGTACTGAATCACATGACAAGCAAAGCAAGACCTCCAGCAATGGAGTGCTTGTGTCTTTTGTCTCTTTCTAACTCGTATTTCAGTGTGCAAATATTCTTGAGCTTTCAGGGGGTACAATTCGACGTAAAACACTCCACACCAGATTGAACTGCAGAATTAAGCCTTTGCTTGCTGTCAATAGGAAGACCTTTTGTTTTTCATTCATTTCCACATCAAGATGTCTGAGAGGTGTAGGAGCTCTGTCCTACAATTGAGCAATAGGTACCTAGATAATCGCTTTGTCATTTTTTTTACATCACTAAGAACAGAGTATGAATGGATATTGAAAGCATTTAGTTTGACAGCAATTCTCTGTATTAATCAACATAAAATACTGATTTCTCACCAAAGTATTTATGTCCTGTTTTATGACTGCATGTTTCCACTTTGCATTTTCTCAGTATTAAGGTATTTTTGTGTTTGTGTCTTTTTAAGATTGTTCACTTTGACTGCTTCAGTAATCCCACTCTGTGAAAGAAAACCATGCTGGAATCTATTTTAAACCTAGAGCAAAAGAAAATCAGCAAAGTTTTGTGTACGATTATATTGCACGCATCCCATTTAAAAGAAAAAATTTTGAGGAGGTTAATGACCAGAAGCCAGAATTTACATGCAATTGCAAAGGCCCGTTTATACCATTTATCTTTAGGTATCAGTTGAGTGATAGTTTGAGTACTTCCATCATACTGGATATACAGTTGCCCTCCATAATGTTTGGGACAAAGATTTTTTTTTCTCCCTTTATTGCCTGGTGCTCCACACTAATTCACGTGATTAAAGTGCATATTCCAGATTTTATTAAAGATTATTAGTGTACATTTTTATTTGACCATGTAGAAATTACTGTCATGTACTTCCCTGCGTTGGGAGCAGTGCTGGTCCCTGATGATGATGTAATTGAAGTGAAGCACAGGAGTAATAGTGTGCAAGCGCAAATGGGTTAAGCGTCAATATACGGGTGATCGATCTCTGACACGGGAGGAGGAGAATGTGTCAGGATCACCAGGGTTTGGCTGGGTGGTGTTTGGGGAGTTGAAGAATGCAGTGTTGTGTCTGAAGAGAAGCAAGTTCATTCCATTTTGCGCTGAAAGAAATGAGGGAGTGTATTCTTTAATTCTGTGTAAATTGGGTAAATCAATGCCATTACAAGTGGTGACCCCATGCTTTCACAGCACCTTTTCATTTTATTAATAATACACCAGCGTGGTTCATGATCCTCTAGGGTGCATTTCTCCGTACTCAGTGTGCAAGGTCAGAAGATGAAATATGGTTTACTTGTGGAGGGTTTTCCAGAGCAGATTGCCTGTGGTAGAGAATGTTTTAGTGGATCCAGATGGTAACCTCCCATACAACACTGCTATTCAGTGGCGTACTCAGCTGTCTAGAGAGACTTGCATTGCCGAATTACTAGCTGATTACATGCTAGGTGATAGGCCACCGTCAAGATGTGGAGGAAATGGCACAGCGAGCTGGAACACAACCTGTAGAAGGGGATTTTTGGAAACAGAGGTACCTCCAATGTTTACCTCGTCATGTTCAAGGACATTTTGGTGAGTGTCTTTCAGATACCCACCCATGATCAGTTGGCGGATTATGCCGACCTCGTTATGTCTATGACCTCTGCAATGAAGAAAGAAGGATTGGGAAGTCAGCAGGAGCAAATGGAGTTGTGAAATGCTAGCATCTTATCAATCAAAAGTGCGAGAAATTTGAGAATTTCCTGTAGCTGTTACACATTAAATTTGGCTAGTTGCTATTTTTTTTAGGCGTGATGAATTTCTATTGCTGTTTCCTGCTGAATGCCTCAGCATCTCTATTCACCCCTAGATGAACAACTAAGAGGATCTGATCAGTCAGTTTCCAAAAGACCATTGATTTTGGGAGACGATGCCGTGCATGCTTTCAATGATGTGAAGACTGCGCTTGCGAATGCAACAAGACTTCTACATCAAAAGCCCAACGCCTTGTTCTCTCTTGCCACAGATGTGTCTGCCAATGCTGTGGGAGCAGTGTTAGAACAATGAGTCCTAGGACAATTGGAACCTCTGCAATTTTTTTTTCAGACAAGCTGTCACCAGCTCAGGCAAAGTATAGTACGTTCAGGCGAGAATTCTGTGCCATTTATCTCGCACCATTTATACAGATCACCAACTTTTTATGCATACACGAGTACAAGTACACGTCTAGACTCATCCCTAGAAATTCGACACTTGGATTTTATCTTACAAATTTCATCTGACGTCAGGCACATCTGAGGATGACCAAATGCCATGGCCGATGCTCTGTCCAGGCACGACATTGATGCCTTACATAGGACTACTGCAGTCGATTTCACCACCATGGCTCACGTACAGCATCTGGTATCACCAGATCAACTCTGGTCTCCATCTTCAAGATGCGATCCTGAATGAATCGGATAAAAAGTTAGTCTGTGATTTTTCCACAGGAAGACCAAGGCCTTTTGTATCGGCAGTAAAGAGGTGGGAGATTTTTTGAGTCTCTTCTTAATTTATCTCATCCTGGCAGAAGAGTATCATTCAAACTGATTATGGAATATTTTACCTGACCTCCTGTTAAATGGGATGTTGGATGCTTGGCATGTCCACACACTGAAGATTTGAGACACCCCAAATCCAAACTGGGCGATTTTGTTTTGTATTCCCATTTCCAGTACATGCACCTGGACTTTGTAGGCCTGCTTCCACCATTCTGGGGATATACACTTTGCTCACATGTGAGGACTGGACTACCAGGTGGTAGGAGCCCATTCCTGTGACTTCCGATGGGGTTCGTTTCTGGCGCTTGCATCATAAGTTGAAATTATTGTTACAGGTACACTATCCTTCATGCGGACATCTAAAATCCAGAAAGCTCCAAAATCTGGCAAGTGGGGAGAGAGACGGCAGCGTGAGTCTGGGGGAGAGGTGAGGGGGAAATACTGGCAGCGTGAGTTGGGGGTAAGAGACCGGCAGCGTGACTCGGGTGGATGGGGGAGAGACCGGCAGCGCAACTCGGGCGGGTGAGGGGGGGGTGAAAGACCGACAGCGCGAGTTGGGCAGGTGAGGGGGAGAGAACGGCAGCACAATTCGGGTGGGCTTAAATCTGGCTTTCCAAAATCTGGAAAAATCCAAAATTCGGAACACACTGTCCCCCAGGGGTTCCGGGTAAAGGATCATGTACCTTTAATTGCAGTCTACATGTACAGATTTTTTTTAAAAATATGTGACAATCTTATCATGCATACCTAGAATAATCCACAAAAAAATTGAAAACAGAGTTTAGATACAGGTAGGCAGGGGCATTTGGAGCTCAGATGCATGGGCGGTTGGGGAGAGGATGCTGAAAACCTTTATTCACACATTGGAGTTTGATCCCCACAGCCTTGGTATCACAGCATCTGAGAACTCCATGCACCAAGAAGACTGTGTACAACTTGCAGGAGGGAGACGCACTCAACATTCCTGTCCCTCTCGCCGCCCAATCTAGCCCTTCCTCCCCTGCTGCCTTTTGGCGGGGCAGCGAGCAAGATGACCCTGCTCTTGGCACCCCCTTTCCCTCACTCACTATCTTCTCCTTATAACTTGGGGCAGCAGCGTCACCTCGCAACCTCTGTTGTGATTTGGAATGCATGCGCAGATTGCCGTTGCTCTCTCTCCCTTCTTTCCCCAGCGATGGCAATCTGCTCATGTGTTCCAAATTACTTTTTTTTTAAAAAGAAACGTAATTGGGTCTGCCAAAGCACGTTTCCTTGGTGTCACTATAAGAGGAGCACTGAAATGATGACATTTAGTGGGGCTGATGGGGGTAGGAAGTGATCTGCATGCACTGATTGGATGGAAGCATTTCCTTCAGAGAAGGAAAGGTAGTCACGTTAATACAGATTGACCCCGACTTACCTTTATTCAAAACGGATTCTGATCATTGTAACTTTGAAATATTAAGTCGGAACATCGTAAGTCAGGGTCGACCTGTATTGCATGAGGTCATGCCAAACTGTCAACCTTCCAGGCTGTTATGTCGCAGGACAGTTTTATTCACTCGCCTTCTTGCGTGGCTCAGAGGCTGGAGTTTGTGGGGTGGCTGTCGCCGTCGTATACTTGACTGTGCCGGGAGCGGTGCCAGTCGCCGCTGATGATATCATCAAAGTGATGTGTGGAAGTATTAGCATGCAGGTGTGGGTTAGTAAGCAGTCAGCGTACTGATGAGAGTGACTTTGATCCAATAAATTGTCGCTTGAAGGCTGAGTGAGACATGTTAGTGATGAATTTTAATTATTTCCAATACAATTTCAGAAGTATTTAAATATTTTATTTAACATGTAAACTTGAAATGATCTTCCTCAACATTCGATGAAATGACTATAAATAACATCTGAATTAAAGTTCCGTGAATACAAAGTAACATTTATAATGACAGTCAACTAAAGTTATGAGCATTTCACTCACCGTTCTCTGTGCCATTACAGTTCCCCCATTTCAGGGCATACACAGGTGAGTACTCAGGTATGTTTAATTGCTTCATTGGTGCAGTTATAAGAGAGCTGGGCTTGTTTCTAAGCTTTTGATCACCTTTGGAGTCTGTGGTTGCCATTTTTCAACACAAGGATCAGAGTTGTGCCAATGAAAGTCAAACAAGCCATGATGAGGGTGAAAAACAAGAATAGAACATTAGGATTACCAAAATTAACTGTTTGGAATATTATTAAGAAGAGTATTATTAAAATGAGCTCAGTAATCACAAAGGGACTGGTAGGCCAAGGAAGATCTCCACTGCTGATGACAAAATAATTCTCATCATAATGAAGAAAAATCCCCAAATGCCTGTCAAAAAGATCAGAAATACTCTTCAGGAGGCAGCTGTGGATGTATCAATGACTGCTGTCTGCAGAAATACAGAGGCTACTCTGCAAGATACAAGAAACAGATGGCCAGTTTATCATTTGCTGAGAAGTATTAAAAGAGGCTGCAGAATTTTGGAAAAGGATCTTGTGGACAGATGAGATCAAGATTAACCTGTATCAGAGTGATGGCAAGAGCAAAATGTGGAGGCGTAAAGGAACTGCCCAAGATCCAAAGCACACTATCTCATCTGTGAAACATGGTGGTGGGGGTGTTATGGCCTGGACATGTATGGCTGTCACAGGTACTGGTCACTGATCTTCATTGATGATGTAACTGCTGATGGTAGTAGAAAAATAAATTCTGAGGTGTATAGAAATATCTTGTCTGCTCAAGTTTGAGCAAATACCTCCAAACTCATTGGTCAGTGCTTTATCCGAGAGCAAGACAATGATCCCAAACATCCTACTCAAGCAACAAAGGAGTTTTTCAAAGCTAAAGACTGGAAAATTCTTGAATGGTCAAGTTAGCCAACTGATTGAAATTCAATTAAGCATGCCTTCCATATGCTGAAGAGAAAACTTAAGTGGATAAGTCCCCAAAACAAGCAGAAGCTGAAGATTCAACTACACCCAGTTAACCTGCAACCCCACCCAGTACGTGGGAGGAAACCTGAGCCCCTGGGGAAAACCCAAGCAGACATGGAGAGAATGTCCCAATTCTTTACAAACAGTGCGGGATTCGAACCCCAGTCTCGATCACTGGCGCCGTAATGGTGTTGCTCTAACTGCTATGCCAACCATGCCGTCACTAGCAAGTGTATTTACTCAGCAGACATGGTCTACTGGCCTGTGGCAAACAGCAGAATCTACTTAGTGAAAAGAAGGATGACCGGCAAGAAAATATACAAGTGAACTGGTGTGGACTTGAAAGGCCAACAGGCCTGTTTCCGCTCCGTAAATGGTTATATGGTTATATGCTCAGTACCTGGTGATGTCTATTAATCACAGTCTTCAAACAGTCATTGCATGCAAGAATATGCAACAAAGTACTCATTGTGACTACTTTAATAAACATATTATTGCTATGTCCCAAATATTATGGTGCCCTGATATAAGGGGACTATGGAAAAAAAAGTGCTGTATTTTCCACATGGTCAAACCAAAATATATGCTAATAGCCTTGAATAAAATCTGGAATGTGCACTTTAATCTCATGTGGATCGTTTGATTACAAATTTAAATCTTTGGAGCACAGGAGCAAGTAAAGGAAAAAAAGTGTCTTTGTCCCAAATATGGGGAACATTGTATACTAACTAATATGCAACTGAAGAATCTTGCTGTATTTTTTTACATTACATATAATTCACATAATATGCTTTCAAACTTGGTAGGAAATCATTCCCTTTGAGAAACTGGTATAAATAGACAAATATTCCAAATGGAAAGCAACTAAGCATTGCCAGCTTGAATTGGTTCATTCCTCACACGTCGCCGTGAGAAAGTGGCAGCCCCTTTATGAGTTGGATCTGGTTGTGGACCCAGTGTGCAACCGGGGCTGGGGTTTCTAGATAAACTTATGTAAATTTCCTTGCTGTTCCAATTTCAACACCTCTAGAAATGGAAAGATAATGACTGCAATAAATTGGGAGAACATTATTAAAGGTGCAAGTTTTGAATATGGGAATTATCTGTTCATATAACCATATAATGTTCAGGTTTACTTCAGACTTCATGCCTCAATCCTCAAACTGCTGGAGAAGGATGAAGTGACTGTGGACTGTGAGATGCTCTTTAGCTACATAAAAGAGGCAGCACATGGACCTTTCGCCAGAGGCGAAGAGAAGAGCTCATTTAAAGTCAGTGAGAAGTAAGTGGCATTAAATAGTGAACTTTACTGATCACAACGTTATTACAACTAAATAGCTGATCTTTCGGCATTGCCAGTTTACAAAGAATCGTCACTCTTACACACTATTGTCTGTAGCCTATTGAAAAACGATCCCAAATGGTGAATTCAAATGCCTTTGTATCTGACTTTTAAAATCATTGTTGGGTTGTTTAATGTAGTGCACATTAGATTCATTCTGTGGTGGTGATTTATGCCAAATTAACTTGTCTTTTTTGATTTGTTATATATTTGAGCATTTGTGAGGAGTGTGCCTTCATTTCTGACTTCCTCAAATTTAGGTCAACTTAGTGCTATGTGACTTGCTGAGTTTCTTCAGCATTTTTGTGTAAACTTAATGTAAACCTGTTTTTAGAGTTAAACAAGTCTATAGATGCTGGGGTTGAGTGCCATACCTCAATGTGCGAGAGAAACTGAACATGTCACGCAGCATCCATGGGAAGTAAAGGGTAACCAATGTTTAGGGCCTGGGCCCTTCGTCAGGTATAAGCAGAAATTGGCAGATGCTTGAATTAAAAGGTGGAGGAGGGAGAAAGGGGCAGGAGGAGGAGTGCAGGCCAACAGCCAAGAGATCATATGGGTGAGAGGGTAGAAAAGTGCTGAGTAGGGGAAAGGGTAGCTCTCTGATAGGAAAGGGTTTGGGGAGCAAGAGGAAAGGACACAGAGGGTTAGGGAAAGATAGAGACATGAGGGAGGGGATTAACAGAAACTGGAGAAGTTGACGTTAATACTATCTGGTTGGAAAGTGCCCAGAGAGAATACAGGGTGTTGTTCTTCCATTTGGTGGGTGGCCTCAGTTTGACAGTACTTGAGACTATGGACAGTCATGTTGGCATGGGAAAGGGGTGTGGAATTGAAATAGATGGCAACTGGCAGGTCCTTGATGTTACAGCATACATAGTGAAGGTGCTCATTGAAACGATTCACAAATGAAACGTTGCTTCACTTGGAAAGACTGTTTTGGGCCCTGAATCCTGGTGAGTGAGGAGGTGTGGGTACAAGTGCAGCATTTCCTGTGGCAAAGGGGTAGTGCAAAGGGAGCAATTTGTGGGAAGGGATGAATAGATGAGTGGGTCCTGGAGAGAATGGTCTCTATGGAAAGTGGGGAGGGGAAGATGTGTCCAGTGGTGCCATAAATTGCAGATTGGATATGGCAGATGTTGGGGTGGGAAGTGAAGACCACGGGAATTCTGTTCTTCTGTATCTTAGAGTGGAATGAGTCAGGACAGAAGAATGTGTGTGAAATAGAGTAGATGCAGGAAAGGGTTCCCAATGTAGAGGAGGCAACTTTGGGAGCATTGGTACTTCCAATGTGGCCACCTCTACATCAGTGAGACTGAAAAATCATTCTGTTGAACACTTACACATGTTTTCTGCAAAAGCATGGACCTCCCAGTCACCAACTATTTCAATTCCACACCTCATTCCCATACCCATATGTCTGTCCATGGGCACATGGACTGCCAAAATGAGACTACTTGGCATGGGAAGATCAGTACCTTATATTTCTACCCTTCCACCTGCAGCCACCTATCACCCCTTGCATGTTAACCTGTGCTCCTCTCCTTCTGCCCTTTCCTTCTCTCCTTCTGCCCTTTCCTTGTCTCCTTCTGCCCTTTCCTTCTCTCCTTCTGCCCCTTCCCCCTCTCCTTCTGCCCCTTCCCCACATTTTATTCAGGAGCCTGCCTGTTTTTGTTCATACCTGACTAAGGGCCTAGGCCCAAAACATTGGTTACCTTTTACTTAACAAGGATGCTTTGTGTCCTGCTGAGTTTCTCCAGCCCATTTGTGTATTGTGTTACAGGATCTTTACAAGATTTGAAGCCAAGCTCTATTTGCATTAAATAAAAGGTTAAAAAACTGCAAATGCTGGAAATGTGAAATGAAAGCAGATAATGCTGGAAACAATCAACAGGTCATGAAATATTGAAGGAAAAAGAAGCAGTCAACATGTCATTGATTCTTCATCAGAACTGGGAGAGAGAGAAAGCAATGGAGCCCAAAGACAGATTGGGTGACCGGTTTGCCAAAAGTCCTATGTTCTGACATTGGATCCAAACTTGAGCTTTCTGCTGCCAAGCATTTTAATTCCCCAGCCATTCCTACAGTGTCATGTCTGTCCTTGTCCTCATCCATTTTGATGGTCAACACATCCTAATGCTCCTAGACAGCCTTAACCTAATGCATAAACATTTACTTTTCTAATTTTAGGTAACCCTAACACCTGACTGATTGCACTGTCCCCATCTCTACCTATTCCTATACTTATTTTCTCTTAATCTGTCTCGCACTGTGTGTCTGTCTGGTGCTCTGTGTCTCGCTCGCTCTTTCTCTCTCTGGCTCTCTCTCTCTCTCTTTCTGGCTCATTTTCTCTCTCTCTCTGGCTCACTCGCGCTCTCTCTGGCTCTCTCTCTGGCTCTCTCTCTCTCTGGCTCTCTCTCTGGCTCGCACTCTCTCTCTCTGGCTCGCACTCTCTCTGGCTCGCACTCTCTCTCTGGCTCGCGCTCTCTCTGGCTCGCGCTCTCACTGGCTCGCGCTCTCTCTGGCTCGCGCGCTCTCTGGCTCGCGCGCTCTCTGGCTCGCGCGCTCTCTGGCTCGCGCGCTCTCTGGCCCTGGCGCCCGCTCTCTCTGGCCCTGGCTCCCGCTCTCTCTGGCCCTGGCTCCCGCCCTCTCTGGCCCTGGCTCCCGCCCTCTCTGGCCTGGCTCCCGCCCTCTCTGGCCTGGCTCCCGCCCTCTCTGGCCTGGCTCTCGCCCTCTCTGGCGCTGGCTCTCCCCCTCTCTGGCGCGCTCTCCCTCTCTGGCGCGCTCTCCCTCTCTGGCGCGCTCTCCCTCTCTGGCGCGCTCTCCCTCTCTGGCGCGCTCTCCCTCTCTGGCGCGCTCTCCCTCTCTGGCGCGCTCTCCCTCTCTGGCGCGCTCTCCCTCTCTGGCGCGCTCTCCCTCTCTCTCTCTCTCTCTGGCGCGCTCTCTCTCTCTCTCTGGCGCGCTCTCTCTCTCTCTCTCTGGCGCGCTCTCTCTCTCTCTCTGGCGCGCTCTCTCTCTCTCTCTGGCGCGCTCTCTCTCTCTCTCTGGCGCGCTCTCTCTCTCTCTCTGGCGCGCTCTCTCTCTCTCTGGCGCGCTCTCTCTCTCTCTCTGGCGCGCTCTCTCTCTCTCTGGCGCGCTCTCTCTCTCTCTGGCGCGCTCTCTCTCTCTCTGGCGCGCTCTCTCTCTCTGGCGCGCTCTCTCTCTCTCTGGCGCGCTCTCTCTCTCTCTGGCGCGCTCTCTCTCTCTCTCTGGCGCGCTCTCTCTCTGGCGTGCGCTCTCTCTCTCTGGCGCGCTCTCTCTCTCTGGCGCGCTCTCTCTCTCTGGCGCGCTCTCTCTCTCTGGCGCGCTCTCTCTCTCTGGCGCGCTCTCTCTCTGGCGCGCTCTCTCTCTCTGGCGCTCTCTCTCTCTCTCTGGCGCGCTCTCTCTCTCTCTGGCGCGCTCTCTCTCTCTCTGGCGCGCGCTCTCTCTCTGGCGCGCTCTCTCTCTCTCTCTGGCGCGCTCTCTCTCTCTCTCTGGCGCGCTCTCTCTCTCTCTCTGGCGCGCTCTCTCTCTGGCGCGCTCTCTCTCTCTCTGGCGCGCTCTCTCTCTCTCTGGCGTGCTCTCTCTCTCTGGCGCGCTCTCTCTCTCTCTGGCGCGCTCTCTCTCTCTCTGGCGCGCTCTCTCTCTCTCTGGCGCGCTCTCTCTCTCTCTCTGGCGCGCTCTCTCTCTCTGGCGCGCTCTCTCTCTCTCTCTGGCGCGCTCTCTCTCTCTGGCGCGCTCTCTCTCTCTCTCTGGCGCGCGCTCTCTCTCTCTGGCGCGCTCTCTCTCTCTGGCGCGCTCTCTCTCTCTGGCGCGCTCTCTCTCTCTCTGGCGCGCTCTCTCTCTCTCTGGCGCGCGCTCTCTCTCTCTGGCGCGCTCTCTCTCTCTCTCTGGCGCGCTCTCTTTGCCTCGCTTGCTCTCTGGCTGGCTCGCGCTCTGGCTCGTTTGCTCTCTGGCTTGCTCTCTTGCTCGCTCTCTCCCTGTCTGGCTCGCGCTCTGGCTGGCTTGCCTGCGGTCTGTCTGTCTGGCTGGCTCGCGCTCTGGCTCACTCACTCATTCTATGGCTTGCTTGCTCTCTGGCTCATTCACTCTTTCTCTGGCTCGTTCGCTCTTTCTCTGGCTCGTTCGCTCTTTCTCTGGCTCGTTCGCTCTTTCTCTGGCTCGTTCGCTCTTTCTCTGGCTCGTTCGCTCTTTCTCTGGCTCGTTCGCTCTTTCTCTGGCTCGTTCGCTCTTTCTCTGGCTCGTTCGCTCTTTCTCTGGCTTGCTCACTCTTTCTTTCTCTGGTTTGCTCTCTCGCTTGCGCTCTCTCTCTCTCTCTCTCTCTCTCGCTCTCTGTCTGGCTCGCTCTCTAACTGCCTCGTTCTCTGTCTGGCTTGCTCTGTTGTGCTCTCTTTCTCTGGCGCTCTCGCTCTCTCTCTCGTTCTCCCTCTCTCTCATTCTTGCTGTCTCTCTGGTGCTTTTTTGTACTCTTGTCTTTCTCTTTCTGTCTCTCTCTCCACTATGTATGTCTCTCTTTCTCTCTCTCTCTCTCTCTCTCTCTCTCTCGACTTTGTGCGTCTCTCTCCCTCTTACTATTCTGTGTCTTTGTCTTTCTGTCTCTGTGAAATTGAAATGTTTAGGGGAACTTCTTCAAGCAGAGATTGGCGAGACTGGAATGAGCTTCCAGCTGAAGTGGTGAATGAAGACTTGATTTCCACAGTTAAGAAAAGTTTAGATAGGTGCATTAATGGTTGGGGTGTGGAGGGTTATTGACCAGGTGCAGATCAATGGGATTTTGTAAAATTTTATTTCAACACAGACTAGATGGTTCTGTTGTGTTCTATGTTGTGCCCAGATGAATTGATGGAATGAAATGAAGGATTAAAGTGGCAGGCAGCTGCAAGTTCAGGATTACACCAGAGGACAGAACTCGAGTGTTCCCGTAGAGTGGACATCACATCAATTCAGAGGAGGTCACATTATGAACACTGAATGTTACAATGACTGCATTCATGTAACAAGTGCTAGATCTAACCTGCCCCAGACCTACAATCTGCTGGAGGAACTCGGCTGATAGACCTGCTGAGTTCCTTCAGCAGATTGCTTGTTGCTCCAGATTCCAGCACCTTGTCTTGGTTTTTAAAGAAAAGGCATCTCAGCAAGCAGTGGTATGGAGAGGCCCAAAACGTCTGACAATGGCACTAGTAAATTCTTCATGAACTGCAGACAAAACTTGGGTTATAGTGTGTGGCACCTGGTGGTAGGCATGTGACATTGCAGGTTTTATGTTACTTTCTTTATCATTAGTTCAGTGCCTGTGTACCCTGGAGTGATGTAATAAGTAATCTGTAACACAGTGTTGCAATCTCGATTGGAAAAAAAAATCTCAAATTTTCTCACCAAAGCACTGTCAATGGCTTGGTGGGGTTGGGGGGTGGAGCTCTCCAACAAGCTGCTCTCTGTGGTCTAGGGGTTTGTTAGAGCTAATGTGTGGTAAGTAAAGGTGATTTGCAGATGAAAATAAAGGTTAAGAGCTACTGCCCTAGGTTATGGCTACAGTCCCACAGTGATGTCTGTGTAGCTCCATACATGCAAACATAACTACTCCTTTAACAATATGAAAATATTTTTACAATGATGGTGATAATGATGGAGTGTGATACAACTGTATCTCTTGTTCTTTTCTGTAGGGAGAAGTCCTGCACAAATGATGATGACTCCCATTCTTCTGTTGGAACCGTACAAGGTCAAGGAAATCTTACCTCGGGTCCAGGTCTGACATCCCCACCTTACACAGCCACTCCGATTGACCACGATTACGTCAAACGTAAAATGCCCCGTCAGCAGGCTTCAATTGATGGTATTTTTCTTGTTATAGATAATGACAAACTTGGGATGTGGTTAATAATTGGGCAATCATAAGTGGTGAATTCTGTTAAATGCTCAACACTGGGTGATGGTGTGCAGGAGAATGGGCAATATGGCTGCTATCTAGCTTCTTAAAAATGATGGGAATTAGGTTCTTTCAAACTTTTTTCGGTGCTTGCTTAAATTGTTGATGGCTTCTTTAAGTGTTCGTTGCTTTGCTTGCATTAGTGGAGGTGAAGTTTGGCTACATCCAGTGCCTTTACAAGAAATGTAGCTAAATAAGCTTGCACTGAATGATGCCACAACGAGCTGTTGCTTATAGTTCTCTGGCGCAGGCCTCCAGACACTGTTCTTCCACCAAATGTGGCAAGTAGCCACTGCAACTCAATAATTTTGTGGTGATGCGTGCAGGCATCGTCTGAATTGATGCAGATTGTGTCTGCTGCAATTATTGTCTAAGCCACTTCTGCATGCTTTGTGTTTGCTATTTTGCTAGTTCTGTGACTTTTTTTGTTGTTCATGAGCTTTTGCATATATTTGCTGGTTTAAGGATCCACAAGCAATGAACATGTCCAAAAAGAGAATATTGCAATTTACCCTTTTCATTTAATGGTATAACTATTACTGAATTCTACATCCTCAACATCTGGGGGGTGAAGAGGGGGAGTGTAGGGGTGGTTGCCATTGACCTAAGACCCAACTGGTCCAGTCACATAAACAGAGTAGGTCACAGATGAGGTATCCTGCAATGTGGCTCATTTCTTGTGCCCAAAAGCTTTTAAAGATCAGGCATGCAATGGAACAGTTTTCACTTATCAGTGTGGATAAGAAAGGCTCTTAAAATAAATTTTTTGGAGCTTTCTGGGGAAAGCGGTCTGCTCCATCCTGACCACCTGCTACATATTCCATTCAGTGCCAGTGCTAAGGGCTGCACTACGTGCTGCACCTCCTGAACCTGTGACCCTTCCCACCAAAAAAGTACAAGGTAACAGGCACATAGGAACCTACACATTATCCTCCAAGTCACGTACAACCCTGACTTAGAAAAGCATCATTGTCAGGGCTAAACTTTGGTACAGCTGTGAGAGCACTTTCCCCAAAAGGACTGCAGTGGTTCAAGAAGGCAGCTCACCACTTACCTCTCAAGGGCAATTAGGGAATAGATGGTGGCCTTGCTAACAAAACTCACGTTCTCTAAAATGGATTAAAAAATCTTTTGCATACTCAGTTATTGAAGGGTCAGTACTTTGGTAATTTAAGTGTATGTAATAACAAATGATCATGCAAGGAGAGGAAAGGGAAGGGAATAGCAGAGACTTTGCCTTCTGGTATATTTTAAATCAATGGGTAACCTTTTCAGCTAAAGTTTAGAATGGCAATAAAAAGTGACTCCATGTTGACTTCTAAAGAGAACTGTTGTAGAATTTGCTGAAAATTTTTCAGTCCTCTGTTATTGAATTCCTATTCATCTTGTAGGTTAAGAGATTTCTGTGAATTTTGTATTTTGTTGGTTAAAGGAGTTGGTTGGCAACTCTATTTCTGTTTGGATTTCAAGCCCAAGCTGACACTTTGGAAGAAATTGTGTTGACCTCGATAAATCAACTTCATCTATATGAAACCCTTATTTTAGGTGTCATGAGTGCTGTGGTGATCTTTTGTAAAGCTGTCGAGTTTAATTAGTGCTGGAGAGATATGATAATATTCTTGAATCTGACTGGCAGAATTTTGGCAGTCCAAGTTAGGCATCTAGAAACTGAATTACTTTTGGCTGCTGTTAGATTGAGTTGCAATTGCTCTTTTTGCATTTTGTAGATATGTTGCTTTTCAACTATGAAGGTATTCAGAAATAATACAATAATGTGATAAGGTATTGTGGGATTTGTAAGTATTGGATATTAAGTAAACTAGACAAGTTTTAGAATGGTGAGAGCAGTGGGGGAAAAGGCTGGAAATGGAAAAAAAAATCAAACATAGGGACACAAGAGTGATGGCAGATGGAATCTGGAGCAAAGAAAACACCTGCTGGAAGAATTCAGCAGATCGAGCACCATCAGTGGGAGAAAGGAATGGCCAGAACTCATCATGAAGTCTCTGTTTTGTAGAACATAGAGCATCCATATGCCTTTCTATGAGTTTTTGATTGTCCCAGCTTCTGCCAGTTCCCCTGGAAATGCATTCCAGACACCCATCACTGTCTGTATTTATATTTTTAAAAAATGCGTCTGACATATCACCATAAACCCCTCCACTCACCAGAAACAGATGCCCTCTGGTTATTGTTGTTGTCACCCTGGCTGTCCACCCTATCTAAGCCGCTCATAATCTTGTATACATCAAGTCAACTCTTATTCTTTACACCAAAATGAAAAATCCCAACTCGGTCAACCTTGCTTAGTAAGACATTCTCCAAACCAGGCCACAGACTGGTAAATCTCCTCTGCACTCTCTCTAAAGCATTTGCACCCTTCCTATAATGAGGCAAGCAGAACAGAATGCAATATCACAAGTCTTATTGAGCTGCAACATTATCTCACAATTCTTGAATTCAATCACCTGACTAATTAAGGCCAACACACCCATAAACCTTCTTAACCACCCTCTCAACTTGCATGGCAACCTTGAGGGATCTATGGACCTGGACCACAAGCTCCCTTTGTTGCTCTACACTGTTAAGAAATCTGCCATTGACCACGTATGCCACCCACAAGTTTGATGAGCTTTCTTTACTCATTGATGCTCTCTCACCTGCTGCATGACCATTGAACATCATCCACAATTCACTTCACCAGACCACCTCTTTCCACCAGTTTCATGTTGCTGACTGTCTGGCCCTGGTTGAGCTCATTTGCAGCTGAAGCACTTAGCAGTGCTAAGTTGACTATTCAAATACTCTTGTATCAGATCAGACACTTGGTACTCTCCACGAACTTGAGCTTATTTAGATTTTTGCTGCCTTTACCCCACTTGCAGCAGATCGGGTTTACTCACTCTCTATTTGCTTAAAATGTCTCTGGTCAGGAAAAAAATGGCCTTCTAGATTCTCCACCTTCCTTTCAAATCTTTCCACAGCCATACCCTTGTTCTCTTAATTGCCTCAGCACACAGCTCTCCAAATATTCTGCATTGCCCTCTACTTCTAAATTCTGGATATTCTTGGCTCAACCATAAGCCATCAGATGCCTAGATTTGGAATGATGGTTAATTCCCCCTGATATTCTCCACATTTCTCAATCCTCTTCTTTCGAGGCTCTAACTCGTTGATAGTTTCTTAATATTGCCTTGTGTGGTCTGGTGTCAAATTTGTTTGACAATGCATTTGTAGTACTTTAAACAGCTTTACCATATCGAAGGCATTGGATAATTAAAAGTAAAGGTAGCAGTGGTTGTTGCCACATATTTGGGAAAGTGAATTGACTTGCTGGATTATTGAGTGGTGCTGCAGGTCAGTGTGGATTTTGCTTTCTGAACCTTGATCTGGAAGAAGTTTGTCATGGAAAGGAAGGAGTTTTGCTATGATAGAGTTCAACTTAGGCTAGAGCACTGATAGCCCCACTCTGCCAGCATGAATTTATCAAAGGCAAAATGTGACAGCTGTCAGACCGACGAAGAAATGATTTGTAATTGCTCCAATGAAAATTGAGGTACAGTAATCGAGTGTGGGAAGTCGAGATTAATTTGGAGAATGCAGTGTGGAACTGTAATGGTTTGGGCGGTGGGTGGCATTTATGTGAAGAAGGAACCAAAAAGGGGAAATGGAGAATTCTGGAAACCACCATGTCACTGGTAACATTCATGAGATCGTAAACTCCAACTGGAGCGCAGTGGTTTCAGAAGGAAATGGGTGCCCTTGAAAGTTTAAAAAAAAGTATTGGCAAAGATAGCTGATGTTTTCCATAAACCAATTTTAGAAGTGACTTTGGTGCTGCATGTAATTGATTAGTGTTCTTTGCCTGTGCTTTTGGCTAGTTGTATTGGAAGCTATGAAGCGTCTTCTTTTTAAGGGTAAATGTTTTTCTTTTTTTTGCTGTCGTCTCATAGTGGCTCATGCTATGAATATGCTTGCTCATGCTCTTCATTTGGTTCTGTTATTAAATAGGAAATTTTATTGTTAAAAATGATACAGAAACACCTGTTTTTGCTTTTTGCAACAGCCTAAATACTGCTGAAACTTTCAGTCACATCTTCACGAGCTCCAGGCTCCTCGGACTGGACCTCATTCCATGCTGATTAGCACTGTTTTTGTATCACCTGCCTCCATGCTCTTTGACCCTCATGCACAAAATTCAAGATCATTGAGCTTGAGACTTGTCTGAACCTAACTTCCACTTTTGCTGCTTTGTGTTCAGTGAGTTTTGAGTTTCTGGCTTTGGCTCCTGTTCAGTTCCTTTCTCTGAACTCTCCCTTTGCTTCATGGCTTCACACCTCAAAATACTAACTTTCCTCCTTCAAATGTTTTTGCAGAGTTTTCCTCGAAGCATTCTTTAGGTCAAACCCTTCCCCTCCCCCCACCTCAACATTACCTCCAGTGTTCTGTATCAATTTCCATATAGAGATGTTCTTGGTAATACTGGACGCATTCTACATTTTCTTGTCCTGAAGCTCAAATATCATCTTGATACACCTTATTACTCTGCCCTGTTACATCTTTCAACCACCAGATGCTTTTTTTCTACTGTGAATACATTATTATTAATAAAGACCATATCCCTTCATTTCCCACACTTACCCTATTCAGCAAACATTTCCTTTACTATGTGGCAATCATGAATATTCCCAGATTATTTTTAAATTTAATTTTATTGTCTGGGTTATCTCTAACATTTTTAAATTTAATTCCATCCACTTCGTCTTCTTTCAATCCTCTTACACTTTTAAAAAAGTATGTTCATCTGTTCACATTTCTTGCAGGCTTGTCCAAACACTAGCTTTGTGTTGCCAGTCTGCTGTATCATTGTTCACCTGGTTTCTTAGTCTTGTCTACACTATTGGTTCCTCTACCATTGGCCCAGATTTTAATACCTTCACCCAGTTTTCTCATTAAAAGGGAAAACAAAAAATGTGCTTTTTAACCTGTATCTTTATCCATTTAGTTTTTGATATCAGAATTTTTATGTTTTGTTTTTTCACAGCCTTCATTTCTGGAGAATTATAGTGTACATGACAAAATAATGGTCCATTTTTCCAATTCATTGCAGGTATCTGTTACGTCTGTAATATTGTGGTATCAAATGTATATTTAAACCTTTGCGCTACTCTACCTAAATGATACTGTTTTTGGATGTTCTTTCTAAATATTTTTCTAATATATTTTAATTTCAACAATTTTACAAGCTGTCGACAGACAGACACATAGGAGGAAAATGAAGACAACAATATTTCCACTATTGCTGCGGATGTGTCTTTTTATTTCTATACTTTTTCTTTTTCACACATATACAGTGACTTTTTCTCCCCCCCCCCTCCTCCCAAGCCACCCCCCCACCCACCCCTCCCATCCATTTTAAGACATCGCCTCTTGTAGATGTCCTCAGTGGAGTGAAGACTGATGTCCATGATAGCACTGGCCATTCACAACTCTCTATAGCTTTTACCTGCCCTGTGATTTGGCACCTCCATACCATACAGAATGCTTGCCATGGTACACTTGTAGAAATTTGCAAGAGTCTTCAGTGACTCTTCTCAAATTCCTAATGAAGAATAGCCGCTGGCGAGCTGCCTTTGTGATTCTTTGAACATGGAGGCCCCAGGATAGAACTTCAGAGATGTTGACACCCAAGAATTTGTAGTTCTTAAAACTTTTCCACTGCTGACCCCTTGATGAGGACTTGATTGTGTTCTCTTGATTTGGATGAGATGAGGTTGAGGGTTGTGGTAGAGGAAAGGTTTGCTGCTGTTGTTGCATCTCCATGGGACCACATTGATTTGTCTGTCCTCGATTTATTTTCAGTTTTTTCTGCAAGACGTGTTCAACCAGCATTTGTTGCAACTGTCTGTTGCTCCATCACATTCCGCAAGGTCACAGTTACCATGATGTTAAGCAGCAGGCTGTGCTAGAGGGGGAAATATTGAACCAAATGATGGAAACAGTACGGGAAAATTACAGTCAATTCACTGACAGCTGCTCAGAACTGATGTCCCTGAAGGAAAGAATGAATTTGATGAGGAGCGAAATCGAGGCTTCAATCAAACAACAGGCTTCTGCTGTCATGCAGGAAATCATTGATGAAGGAGACAGGTTGTTGAAGGAAGTGGAGGCAGTGCACAATGTGGAGCAGAGCAGGTTGGTTAACAACCTGACTCAAATAGTTCAGACCGTGAAAAGGATGGGTGCCGGGGACAAGCTGGCATCCGCTATTCTGAAACTTGGCACGAATGAAGAGATGGTAGAGATGTATGAGCCAATCAGATCTGCTCTGACTGCTCTGGAACAGGCCAAGCCCTTTGACATGAGCAGTGATGTCACAGTGATGGAATTCCAGGAATGCACTCTGGAAGCAAAGACTCTGCTTGGTATTCTTACACACAAAGAAGGTAAGTATTAATGTAGAAAACTTTTTTTTAAATTTTTTTAAATTTTTCACACTATAAACCACATTGATCAAGATACATACATTTTTCTTTTCAAATATATACAGTCTCGTTTTCTCCCCCCCCCTTCCCATCCCACCCTCCCTACCTCCCCTCCCATTCATTTAAAGTACAGAATCTAAGATACATTAAACCCGTCAAACAATGTTGTCACTCAATAAAAATAAACAAGAAATTCCACTGAGTCAATTCTTTTCATTTCCTTCTCCTTCTGTCATTTTAGGTGGTAGATGTCCCCAGTAGGTTTTCTCTATTGTGTTTCATGTATGGCTCCCATATTTGTTCAAATATTGTAATATTATTTCTTAAATTATATGTTATTTTTTCTAATGGAATACATTTATTCATTTCTATATACCATTGTTGTATTCTCAAGTCATCTTCCAATTTCCAGGCTGACATAATACATTTTTTTGCTACAGCTAGGGCTATCCTAACAAATCTTTTTTGTGCACCATCCAAATCAAGTCTAAATTCTTTGTTTTTTATGTTACTTAGGAGGAAGATCTCTGGGTTTTTTGGTATATTGCTTTCTGTGATTTTATTTAATATCTGGTTTAGATCTTCCCAAAATTTTTTCACTTTCTCACACGTCCAGATTGCATGAATTGTTGTTCCCATTTCCTTTTTACAACGAAAACATCTGTCAGATACTGTTAGGTCCCATTTATTTAACTTTTGAGGTGTAATGTATAGCCTGTGTATCCAGTTATATTGTATCATACGTAACCTCGTGTTTATTGTATTTCTCATGGTTCCAGAGCATAACTTCTCCCATGTTTCCTTCTTTATCTTTATGTTTAAATCTTGTTCCCATTTTTGTCTAGTTTTACCATTTGTTTCCTCATTCTCCTTTTCTTGCAGTTTAATATACATATTTGTTATAAATTTTTTGATTATCATTGTGTCTGTAATCACATATTCAAAATTACTTCCCTCTGGTAACCTCAGACTGCTTCCCAATTTGTCCTTCAAGTAGGATTTCAGTTGGTAGAATGCCAACACTGTATCTTGAGTTATATTATATTTATCCTTCATTTGTTCAAAGGATAGTAATTTATTTCCTGAGAAGCAATTTTCTATTCTTTTGATCCCTTTTTTCTCCCATTCTCTAAAGGACAGGTTATCTATTGTAAAAGGGATTCGTTGATTTTGCATCAGTATTAGTTTTGGTAATTGGTAATTTATTTTATTCCTTCCTACATGAATCTTCTTCCAAATATTGAGCAGATGATGTAATACTGGAGAATTCCTACGTTGTACCAATTTTTCATCCCATTTATATAATATATGTTCAGGTATCTTCTCACTTATTTTATCTAGTTCTAATCTAGTCCAATCTGGTTTTTCCCTTGTTTTATAAAAATCTGATAGGTATCTTAATTGTGCGGCTCTATAATAATTTTTAAAGTTTGGCAGCTGTAAGCCTCCTTGTTTATACCATTCTGTTAATTTATCTAGTGCTATCCTCGGTTTCCCCCCTTTCCATAAAAATTTCCTTATTATTTTCTTTAACTCCTTGAAGAATTTCTCCGTCAAGTGTATTGGCAATGCCTGAAATAGGTATTGTATCCTTGGGAAAATGTTCATTTTAATACAGTTTATCCTTCCTATTAGTGTTAGTGGTAAGTCTTTCCAATGCTCTAAGTCGTCCTGTAATTTTTTCATTAGTGGATAATAACTGAGTGTATATAGATGGCCAAGGTTTTTATTTATTTGTATACCTAGGTATCGTATTGCTTGCATTTGCCATCTGAATGGTGATTCCTTCTTAAATTTTGAGAAATCCGCATTATTCATTGGCATTGCTTCACTTTTATTTGCGTTAATCTTGTATCCCGACACTTCTCCATATTCCTTCAATTTCTTATGTAATTCTTTTATTGATATTTATGGTTCTGTTAAGTATACTATAACGTCATCTGCAAATAAACTGATTTTATATTCCTTCTCTTTTATTTTTATCCCTCTTATTTTATTTTCTGTTCTTATCAGTTCTGCCAGTGGTTCTATAGCTAATTCGAACAGTGAGGGAGATAGTGGACATCCCTGCCTAGTTGATCTGCTTAATTTAAATTGGCTTGATATATAACCATTTACTGTCACCTTCGCCAATGGTCCCTTATATAATGCTTTAATCCAATTAATGTATTTCTCAGGTAGGTTGAACCTCTGTAGTACTTTGAATAAATAATTCCATTCTACTCTGTCAAAGGCTTTCTCTGGGACTAAGGCAACGCCACTATTGGCGTCTTGTTTCCTTGAACTGCATGGATTAAGTTAATGAACTTACAGATATTGTCCGTTGTTCGTCTTTTCTTAATAAATCTTGTTTGATCTAGTTTTACTATTTTTGGTACATAGTCAGCTAATCTGTTTGCTAATAGTTTAGCTATTATCTTATAATCTGTGTTAAGTAAAGATATTGGTCTATATGACGCTGGTGCGAGTGGATCATTCCCTGTCTTTGGTATTACTGTAATTATTGCTGTTTTGCATGAATCTGGTAAGCTTTGTGTTTTATCAATCTGGTTGATTACTTCCAGGAGGGGAGGAATTAATAAGTTTTTAAATGTTTTATAGAATTCTATTGGGAATCCATCCTCTCCTGGTGTTTTATTATTTGGTGGTTTTTTTATTATCTCTTGTATTTCTACCATTTCAAATGGTTCTGTTAATTTGTTTTGTTCCTCTATTTGTAATTTTGGTAGTTCAATTTTAGTTAAAAATTTGTCTATTTTGTCTTCTTTCTCTTCGTTTTCAGTTTGGTATAATTGTTCGTAGAATTCTCTGAAGTTTTCATTAATCTCCGTTGGATTATATGTGATTTGTTTGTCTTTTTTCCTTGATGCCAATACTATTCTCTTAGTTTGTTCTGTCTTAAACTGCCATGCTAGAATTTTGTGCGTTTTTTCTCCTAGTTCATAATATTTCTGTTTTGTCTTCATTATGTTCTTCTCCACCTTATATGTTTGTAGTGTTTCATATTTTATTTTTTTATCTGCCAATTCTCTTCTTTTAGTTGTGTCTTCCTTCATTGCTAATTCTTTTTCTATATTTACTATTTCCCTTTCCAACTGCTCTGTTTCCTGATTGTAGTCCTTCTTCATCTTGGTTACATAACTTATTATTTGCCCTCTGATGAATGCTTTCATTGCGTCCCATAGTAAAAACTTATCTTTCACTGATTCCGTATTTATTTCAAAGTACATTTTAATTTGTCTTTCAATTAATTCTCTAAAATCCTGCCTTTTCAGTAGCATGGAGTTTAATCTCCATCTATACATTCTTGGAGGGATGTCCTCTAACTCTATTGTCAATATCAGGGGTGAGTGGTCTGATAATATTCTAGCTTTATATTCTGTTTTTCTTACTCTGTCTTGCATACGAGCTGATAACAGGAATAGATCTATTCTTGAGTATGTTTTATGTCTACCCGAATAATATGAATATTCCTTTTCCTTTGGGTGTTGTTTCCTCCATATATCCAAAAGTTGCATTTCTTGCATCGATTTAATTATAAATTTGGTTACTTTGTTCTTTCTGTTAATTTTTTTCACAGTTTTATCCATGTTTGAATCCAAATTAAGGTTGAAATCCCCTCCTATTAGTATGTTCCCTTGCGTGTCTGCTATCTTCAAAAAAATATCTTGCATAAATTTTTGATCTTCTTCGTTAGGTGAATATACATTGAGTAAATTCCAAAACTCCGAATATATCTGACATTTTATCATTACATATCTCCCTGCTGGATCTATTATTTCCTCTTCTATTTTAATTGGTACATTTTTACTGATTAATATAGCTACTCCTCTAGCTTTTGAATTATATGACGCTGCTGTTACATGTCCTACCCAATCTCTCTTTAATTTCTTGTGCTCCATTTCAGTTAAATGTGTTTCTTGCACGAATGCTATATCAATTTTTTCTTTTTTCAGTAAATTTAGCAGTTTCTTCCTTTTGATTTGGTTATGTATTCCGTTAATATTTAAAGTCATATAGTTCAACGTAGCCATTTCATACTTTGTTTATCTTTCCTTTCTGTTTCCTCATCATCATCTTTCCTTCTTATCTATTTCTGCTTTCTTGTTTTGAACACTTTATAAGACAACATTTCTAAAACATCAAACATTTCCCTTATTCTCCTATCTAAAATTTCTTTAACCCCACTATCCCCTCCCCTTCCTGAGTTGCCCTTTATCCCTTGTCGGGCAACCACATCTCCCCTCTCCATTTGGATTTGCGAATTCACTCGCAAACGTCAACTGATTTCGCAGTGACCGTAACTCCTCCCCACCCAGCCCCCCCAGAAAAGATTTTAATTTTCATATATAACAAAGGTCACTCTCTTAATTCCCTCCTTACTTCCTCTCTTCCCTTTCTTTCCCTTATTAATTCTTATCTGTACTCTATATATTTTCCTTTAAATACGGATACACTCATGTACACACATATATACATACACACACACACATATATATATATATATATATATATATATACCCATATACACACATACATATAGTTCGTGGTCATTTTTACTCTCGTTACATGTCTTCATCTCTCGTCTGTTTTGTAGTTGTTCTGCAAATTTTCGTGCTACCTCCGGATCCGAGAACAGTCTGCTTTGCTGCCCCGGAACAACTATTCTAAGCACCGCTGGGTACCCCAGCACAAATCTATATCCTTTCTTCCATAGGATCGCCCCTGCTGTATTAAACTCACTTCTCTTCCCCAGGAGTTCAAAACCTATGTCTGGATAGAAAAAAATCTTTTGACCTTTGTTTTCCTTTCTTCTTCTCTTCTTCCCATTGCTTTCGACTTTTCTTTCTTTGCTGCCATCTTCTTCCCACCTTTACTTTCACTTTATTTTAATTTTTATGTTTGTGCCTTTGTGTTTTGTGTGTTTTTTTTAAACTTTTCCGGAGAGGGCTGGAGTTCCCCGACTGGCCACTACTCCATCACGTGACTCCTCCCAATGTAGAAAACTTGGGGTGAGGATTGAGGGGAAGTTGGTTGCAGTGAGTGCTGATGTTATCACAATATTAATACAAACAGGAGTAAAATGTCCTGCAGTCCAATACAGTCTTGTGAAGGACTAGCACAGAGCAGAGGAAGAGTTACCCTGAATCTCGCTGGGCCCTGTTCGGTTCACATTCAGGTTTATTGTCACTTGTATCAAGATGCAGTATTAGTGTTTGTAACACAAACTAGTCATCACGTACATAATCAAACAAGTAAGACACAGTACAGAAGGGCAGAGTTACAGAGAGAGATCAGTTGTACACGTTAAAGGCAGCATAGTTTTGCAAATCATGGTTCATCCAAGAGATCTATAACAGGAAAGAAGCTGTCCTTAAATCTGGTGGTGCATGATCCTATACTCACGAATCTTTTTGCTGATGGAAGGGAGGGTAAAGAGAGTGTGGCCAGGGTAAAATGAAGCTTTTAATATGTCAGCTACTTTTCCAAGGCAGCAGGAGGTCTGGATGGGGAGGGAAGGATGAGTAGGTGTGATGGTCTGAGCCATGTTCACAGCTCTGCGGTTCCTTGTGGTCTTAGGTGTAGCAGTTCCCGTCTCACGCAGTGATGCCCCCTGATAGTTGGCCACTTAACACTGAGATGAGGGAGTAATTCTTCAGCAGGGTGGTGAACCTTTGGGGCTTTGCCTTGGAGTCTGTGGCTGCTCATTCATTGTGAATACTGAGGGACCTGGGAGGCCTGGACCTTGGGCAAGAAGATGGAGTGGTTAGAGATGGCAATCTTACTCAAGAGCAGAACAGATGTTTCTTGATTCTGCTTTTTATATATCCACATCAGGGAGTTTGATGGGGAAAGGTAGAGGGGATATTCTTTGTAATCAATCCCTGGTGCATCTGCCCAGGTTAAACAGAGTGGGATTGATTGATAATATGCCAAGGAGCACGAGCACTTTCTTAAATACTGCCATGCCACACATTGCCCAGAGTTCTAACTGAGCGAAGCATCTCTCTGACAGCTCATTGGTAATTTTGACCATGTGATGCTTCTTTCTGCTGAGCCTTCGGGATTGATGGTCTTTTGTTGCTTTCAGAGCAGAGAGAGGGAGCGGGAGACCCAGAAATTGAGAAGTCTGTGCAGGTACGTTGTAATTGGAAACTGTGATCCAATTTGTTAACCATTGTGCCTAACTTTGTAGTCTTACGTGTAGGGCAAATTTAAAGCTCAGAGAATATGTGGAAGATAAGTCGTCAGTGAACAATGGGTCTGCTTTTACTCCTTTGCTGGTTCAATGGCAGTGTCAATAGCTTTGAAGTTCACTGAAAGATGCCTGCCTGAAAACAGGATGGACTGCTATAATGGAGCCCATCGTGGATGGATGTCATACTTCAGTGGATGATGCGATGGGAGTTGCAGTTCATAATATAGAACATGACCACACAGTACAGACCCTTCAGCCACAATGTTGTGGTGACCTACTCCACAACAGTCTAATTTTTCCTGGCCTCACACCCATAACTCTTTTTTTTCTTTCATTTTTGTATCTACCTAAGAGTCTTTTGAATGTCTATTGTACCAGCCTCCAGCACCCGCCTGGACAATGCATTCCAGGCACCCACCACTCTCTGATGGGAAAAAAAAACTTACCTCTGACATCTCCCCTAAACTTTCCTCCACTCACCATGAACAGATATCCTCTGATATTTGCTGTTGTCTCCCTAAATGATTACTGACCAGTGGCACTCATATCCACAGTGATGAGGTGTTGAGAGGCTGGTGTTGAAGCATATCAGCTCCTGCCTCAGCAGTGACATAGATCCATTCCATTTTGCTGACCAAGCAACAGATGTACAGCAGATGCCATCTCACTGACTCTATACAAAGCTCTGGTTCACCTAGATAACAAAAGTACATACTTTAGGATTCACTTTATTGACTACAGTTTGGCATTTAACACCATCATCCCATCAAAACACAAACCAACAACCGCCAAGATCTGGGCCTCAACACCCCACTGTGTAATTGAATCCCAGATTTCCTCAACTCCAGACCACAATCTGTGTGGATTGGCAAGAACATCTCCTCCACAATCTCCATCAGTACCTAGGTCCCTGCTCAACTCATTTTTTTACATTTATGTGTGGCTCGGAACGATAACACCACCGTTCGCAAACTTGCTGATGATGCCACCATAGTGGGTGTATTAAAAAGCCAATGAGTCAACATGCAGGAGAGAGATTGAAAACTTGCCTGAATGGTGAACTAATAGCAACCTCTCACTCAAGGTCACCAAAACCAAGGAGCTGATTGTAGACTTCAGGAGAGGGAAATCAGAGGTGTATGACCCAGTGAACATTGGAGGATCAGAAGTGGAGAGGGTGAGCAAGATTAAATTGCTCTGAGTCATTATCTTGGAGGACCTTTCCTAGGACCATCATACCAATGTCATCATGAAGAAAGCACCTGTACTTCCTCAGGAGTTTGCGGAGGTTTAGTATGTTATCGGCAACCTTGGCAAACTTCTACAGATGTGTAGTGTGCTGACTGCAGCATCATGGCCTGGTATGGGGGCACCGATACCTCTGAGCGTAAAGCTCTGCAAAAGATAGGGACACAGCCCAGACAAAACTCTCCCCACCATTGAGAAAACCAACATGGAACACTGCCATCGGAGAGCAACAGCAATCATGAAGGATCCACAACACTCAGGCCATGCTCTATTCTTTGTGCTGTCATCGGTAAAGGTGTATCGGTGCCACAGGACTCATTCCTCCAGGTTCGGAAACAGTTGCTACCCCTCAACCATCAAACTCCTAAATAACAGAATCACTTAAAGACTTTTACATTTATTACTGAATTTTTTTTTCTGTATTGCAGTTTGTTTACATTATTCTTTGTTTACATATACATATTTTTTCTTGAGTTCAGTTTACAGTTGCCGATGAGTAGAAATTCTGCCTGGCCTGTGGGATACAGAATCTCAGGTTGTATGTGATGTCATGTATGTACTCTGATAATAGCTTTGTACTTTGTCACTCCAGGAAAAAGATGCTGACTGTCCAGCCAATCTCAACCCCTCATAATCTTGTATACCTTTTTGAAGTCACCTCTCCCCCTTCATTGTTCCAAAGAGAAAAACAACCCCTGGCTCTTGCTTCATAAGACATGTTCTCAAATTCAGACAACATTCTGGTAAGTCTTCTCTGCACCCTCTTCAAAACATCTATATCCTTCCTGTAATGAGGTGACCAGAAATGAACGCAACATTCCAAGAGTGGTTGAACCAGAGTTTTATAGAGTTGCAACATTACCCCATGGCACTTAAACTCAAGCTCCCGATGAATGAAGGCCAACACACAATACATTTTCTTAACCACCTGATCTACTTGAGCAGTCACCTTGAGGGATCTATGGATCTGGAATTGAAGTGGGTCTTTATAGCAGCAGTCCCCCGAAGATGTACAGAGGCAGCTGTTGCTGGGGACACAGGACAATGTAGCCCTTACCCTGACACTGTCCTGTGTGAACTTCCTGCCCTCTGCCCTTTGTTTACAAACCTCCTCTGGGGCCACATTTCCATAGTTCCCACAACAATAGCCTTATAATCCTTATGGAAGAACAATATTGCCAAAAGTCCATGGTCAGCAAATAGCCAGCCCTGACCTCCAATTGGCTTTGAAACAGGAAGGTTGATACATGCACTACTTGCTGTTTGAAGGTGATGGTTCCTTTAAGTGACGTGACAACTGGCCTTTCAAATGTGATGGTGAGTGGCCCTTTAAATGAGATATCAATAGATCCTTTAAATGTGAAGGTGAATGTCCTTGAGACAGGCAGAGGACCATCCTGACCACCCATAGCTGGGTTTTGTTGCCTGGTGGGCTCTAAACAATCACCAGTCTGAGGTTGGGGAGGGAACATGATGGAGATGTTGTGGATCATGTAGAAGGGTGTCGTAAGGTCACAACAAGATATAGACAGGTTGCAGAGTTGGGCAATGATGTGACAGATGGAATTTAATCCAGACATGTATGAAGTGATGCACTTTGGAAGGTCAAACTTGAAGCCAGTTTAAGTGGTTAATATCAGGAATTTTAACAGTGTGGTGGAACAGAGGAACCTTGTGGTCCAGATCCATAGATCCCATGCAAATTGCCATGCAAATTGATAGGGTAGTTAGGGTTGTTAAGAAGGCTTATGGTGTATCAGCCTTCATTAGTCAGGGGATTGAGTTCAGAAGCCATGAGGTAATGTTGCGGCTCTATAAAACTCTGGTTAGACCACATTTGGAATATTTCATTCAGTTCTGGTCGCCTTATTTCAGAAAGGATGTAAATGCTTTCGAGATGGTACAGAGATTTATGAACATGTTACCTGGATTGGAGAACACATTTTATGAAGTAAGGTTACTAGAGTAACAAAGGATGAGAGTTGACTTAATAAAGAGGCTTAGGTTGGATTTACATCCAGCACTTTTTTTCCCAGGGCACAATAGCAAATACTAGAGGATATCTGTTTAAGGTGAGTGAAGGAATGTTTAGGGGAAATGTCCGAGATACACAGAGAGTTGTGGATGCCTGGAATGCTTTGCTAAGAATGGTGGTAGAGAGTAAGGAGAGACTTTATCAGATGTGAGGGAGAAAAGGGTTAGATTGTTGTGCAGCCAGTTTACATAGGTTGGCACAACATAGTGGGCTGAAAGACCTGTACTGTAGTTTCTAAAATGGGCTTCTGAAGGCCAGTGATTCTTCCTATTGTTCAATAACTGTTCTTTTGTATCCAGGAAGCTTTGGTAAATCGAGTACCCAAAGGACTTGAAGAAAGTACCATGGGTGGTCAGCAACAGACCTGGAAAACGGAACACAACTACTATGTGAGCGTCAGACACCCATCACTTCCCTTGCCAGACAGCACACAGCAGATCACACTCGATGTTTCCAGCGATGAGACCCAGCTATCTTCTTCAGGTCAGGCTGCAACCTTTACTTGTTACACTGTGGGAACTGTAACAACACTTCCAGTCAGTTGTACACATTGCGGGGAAGAAATTGAGTAACTATTAAAAAATATTAAAAATCCAAGGCAGAGATGACAAAGGCTCACCCAGGGTTAATGGGAGTTGGAAGTAAAATAAAGATCTTGTAGCGGGCCGAGCGACCATATGGTTAGACAGGTTGAATCGTTGCTTCAGACGGTTGGTACAAGATAGCTTGGGCCTCCCTTTCCTTCTCAGGAGAAGCTCGATACATGTACAACTGATCTTCACTATCGGCGCCTCCGGCTTAGCCCCAGTAACAGGGGTTTCCTCTCCATCAGTTCTGCCAGCAGTAGCTGTGGCCCAACCGCATCTCAATGAGCGTTCAAACAAACGGAGCGATTACTGTTTCTACCACTGCAGATAGGGCTGCAATGCCTGGTGGCATGTCCCTCCATGCTCCTATTCCAATGCCAAGTTGAGTGCAGCAACGAGAAATGAACAGTCCGGCTGCCGAAACCACCGGACCACCAGTGTACGCATGGGCACAGCACCTCCCACAGGACAAACTCCTCCAAGCCAAGACTGAGTTTGCTGCTATGGAGGTGTTGGGTATCGTCCGCCGTTCAAACAGCCCCTGATCGTCCCCAGTACACATGGTCCAGAAGAACTCTGGTGGTTGGCATCTGTGTGGCAACTACAGACAACTCAATGATGTCACTGTCCCAGATAGATACCAGCTCCCCCCCTCACATGTCCAGGACATCGCTCCAGGGTTGCTGAATTTTCTCGATGGTGGACCTCATCAAGGGGTACCATCAGATTCCAGTGCATCCTAACGACATCCCGAAAATGGCCATTATTACACCTTTTGGCTTTTTTGAGTTCCTCCAGATGCCTTTCGGATTAAAGAACGCAGCCTAGACGTTTCAGCATCTCATGGACATGGTTGGCGGGGACCTCGATTTCATCTTCATCTATTTGGATGATATCCTCATCGCCAGCCCCGATGCCAGCACATACAGGACGCACCTTTTCAACAGGTTTCAGGAGTTCAGATTCACAGTGAACCCAGCTAAGTGCCAGTTCAGTCTGGAAACAATTAATTTCCTTGGACACCATATCACCCGCGAGGGGGCCACACCGCTGCCAGATAAGGTAGGAGCTATCCAGTGATTCTCCGCGAGGGGGCCACACCGCTGCCAGATAAGGTAGGAGCTATCCAGTGATTCTCCCGAGCACCATCAAAGGCCTACAGGAATTCCTAGGGATGGTGAACTTTTATCATCGTTTCCTCCCGGGAGCAGCTACCCTCGTGCAGCTCCTATTCGACCTCATCAAACTCAGCCACAAGGCGCTCCAGTGGGCATGTGAAACCATTGAAGCATTCCAGGCAACTAATGCGACACTCATGGAGATCATATCTTTGGCCCATCCAGACTCTTCCTCCCCCCGGCCATTACATCAGACGCATCGGACAGAGTGGTCAACGCAATGCTGGAGCAGTGGGTTGATGAACAGTGGCACCCCGGTGTTCTTCAGCAAACATGTCCGACACCAGAACTCAAGTACAATGCATTCGACCGTGAGCTGTTGGCCCTGTATCTGACAATATGACATTTCCGTTGCAGTTAGAAGGAAGGGTTTTAGTTGCCTACACAGACCACAAGACACTCATCCATGCACTCAGCAAGATTTCAGACCCATGGTCAGCGAGGCAACAACCACGCTTCTCCTACATTTCTGAGTATACTATGGACATTTGCCACGTTGAAGACAAATACATTGTTGTGGTCAACGTGCTCTCCAGACTGGCCATTGCTGCTATCTCAGGAGGACTTGATGTTGCTCAACTGGCCCAAGGCCAGGTGGCGGATGCTGACATTCAGGCTTATCAGACTGCCATCACCACCCTGAAGGTTAGCGATTTCTGTCCTTCACCGGGGAGCCCAACTTTACTATGTAACATACGCACGGGCTTCCCCAGACCCATCCTACCCACGACCTGGCGACGGCGGGTATTCGACTAAATTCACGGTCTGTCACATCCTTCAATAAGGTCCTCAGTCTGCCTCCTGTCTGACAAGCTCATGTGGCACAGCCTCTGCTGTGATGTAACTCTATGGGCTAAGACTTGCATGGACTGCCAGTGCGCCAAAGTGCACCGAGGCACCTCTCCAGAGTTTTGCCCTGGTGCAACGCCGGTTTAACCACGTGCACATGGACATCGTTGGCCAAGTCCCCATGAGCCAAGGTATGTGGTATTTATTCACAATAGTTGACTTTTACTCATTGGCTGGAAGCAATACCCCTGCCCACATGTGACACAGAAACTTGTGCCAGAGCTTTCTTGTCCACTGGGGTCACATGCTTTGGCGTCCCGACCCACATCACCTTGGACCAAGGGTCCCAGTTCAAGTCTTCACTCTGATCCAAATTAGTCAAGTTCTGTGGCAGCCAGTTACACCACACCAAAGCCTACCATCCTCAGGCAAACGGACTTGTTGAATGTTTTCACTGCCATCTAAAAGCAGCCCTGAAAGCTCAACTACAAGGCCCGAGTTGGATGGACAAACTCCTATGGGTGCTGTTGAGAATTCATACAGCACCAAAAGAAGACCTGCCAGCGTTGTCCGCTAAGATAGTGTACAACTTCCTGCTTACCATCTGAGGGACATTCATTTCAGCCCTGCCGACCCACAACACAGTGCCTTAGACGTCCTCCAGTGCCTGGGGGAACAGATAGGTAAATCAAAACCTTCCCAACACGGTTCTCCACCCTGTCACGTCCCTGGGGATCTACAGTCCACTGACTTCATTTTCGTTCACAGAGGACAGCAAGGAACACTCCTGCAATGCCCCTACGAATGTCATTTTCACCTGGACATTGGCAGGTGGCAGGACATGTTTACCATTGACTGCTTCAAGGCGGCGCATTTGGACTCAGGTCAGCCCTGTCCCAGCTCCTCAGAGGCTGCCTGCCTAAAGAGAGTACTGTGACTTGCTCAAAGAGTGGCAGCGATTCTGGGCTGGGGTGGGTAGTGTTGTGTGGACGTGCTTCATTTCAGTAGCGCTGCCGTTAGCAGCTGCTACAATCTCATTGTTCTATCCAGCACGCCCAGTATGTCCAACACAAAGCTCCTGTCATAGTGTTCTTTCATAGACATGGGTCAGGAGCAGAGTGCAAGTACATAATAAAGGAGCAGGATTTGATACTTGCTCTTATTCATTTTATATTTGAGTTGACACCCTCTGTTTTCCACTGGAGAGTCTCCTGTCGAAGGCTATTTCACCCTGTTTGAATCCCTCTAATCAGAGGCTTTGAGAGCTCGGGACTAATTTCAACCTCAAGGACTCCAGTTTACTTAAAATTAAGTATTCTCAGAGAGGCAAAAGCAAACAAACTACAGCTAAATTAACACAATTCTCTATTTTCAGAGGAGAAAACAAATTTGTCATCCGATGACAGCAAAAGTGATGGTGCCTCTCTCATGGTAAGGACTCCCTGCTCTTCCCCATGGTGTGATATAAACAAAGTTCAGTGTAATTCTGCCTATATGTAGGCTCCATATGTAGTGCACTATACATAGATACCTTGCATACACTCCATGATATAAACACAGGAGTTTTATATGAAGAGGCACAAGCCCAGATATTGGATTCATTAACACTGGTTTCTCGTGCACAAATTGTGTATGAAATCAATTTTACCACATGTAATGGCAACATGGTTAGTGTAGCAGTTAGTGGATTCACTTTTACTTTGGGCTATTGATATGGTTCAGAGGTGAGCTGAGAAGTAGCAGATGGATTTTAACACAGAAAAATGTGAAGAGGTTTAGTTATTTGGTAGGACAAATTTGAAGGCAGAATACAATGTTAATGAGAGGATTGAGCAGTGTGAAGAAACTGAGCATTCTTGGGGTCTGCAGACATAGGATACTCAAAGCTGCTGCACAGGTTGATAATGTTGTTAAGAAGGTGTCTGGTGTGTTGGCCTTCATTAACCATGAGACCAAGTTCAAGAGCCATGAGGTAATGTTACAGCTATAGTTTGACCTGGCTTTGAATATTGTGTTCAGTTCCAGTCATCTCACTGCAGGAAGGTTGTGGATGTTATAGAAAGGGTGCAGAGGAGATTTACAAGGATGCTGCCTAGATTGGAGAGCTCAGAGGACTCCAAAACCCAGCAGCAACAGAAATTCACCAAGACAAATGGTGACTTAAACAAAAGTTGCTTTTATCTTTAAACAAGAAAACGGAATCACACTTTAACTTATCACGATTGACTTAACTAACCTAACTTAACCCCCTTCTAGCTCTAAGCGCACGTGTATGTAATGTGTGTGTAAGTTCAGAAAAGTTCTTTGCTTCACAGTCCAATCTCACTTCTCAATCCTCCAAGTTCACTGGTTGCAGGCAATTATTATACTGTGCACAGAATTTAACATTTATAAAGTTCACTAGGATTTGATGCTTGAAAGGTAAATGGTTACCGCTCAGGAAAGTTCTTGTAGATTTTCAGAGAGATTCGTTGTACGCTGACACCCACAAGTGATTTACTTCCATCAGCCACTTCAGTGTCTTGCCGAAGAAACTTGTCCCCTCAGGGTTCTCCAGATGATAACCTCTTTCTTTCAGATCACCACAGAGTTCCTTTTTGTTTCCCTTATTCCAAGTGAAACATTAGGCAGCCAGTCCTCTCCTCTTGCATGAACCACAAGGGCTTTGACCAGGCTGTCTTCCAAATGGGGCTTTCCATAAACTTGCCAGCTTGTCCTGTTCCAGTTGTTGCTGCTGGCTGTCAACCCGTAGAACTGATCTCTCTCTCTCACTCAGAGTTCCAGTATTTCACATGGTATGTGACCTACACTAACAAACCCTGTCCCAATTATCTCCCAAAAACATCTATATTCTGTCACAGCATGTGTTCAGGAAAGTTTTTTTTTCACTGTCAAATCATTCACTTTTCACTTCTCCAAGTTCACTGGTATCAGGCAGTTTTCCATACACCTGGCTCTGGTGCTTTAACTGAAGTTTTTATTGCTCAGGAAGGTCTTTGTTGGTTTCAGAGAGATATTCATTGTTCATTGGACTCACACGCAAACTGATCTCTTTCAATCAGCCACCTCAGTGTCTTGCCGAAGAAACTTTTTCCCCCTTGTGGGTTTTTCCAAAAGATAACCTTTTCTTCCAGGTTACCATGAAGAGTTCTTCTTTTTCCCCTATTTCAGTAGAAACACAATAACCAGCCAAAGTCTCTGTAATTGACTATAGAGATTTATAATAGGCTGACTTGGAACTCAAAACCCATCTTGAAACGGGGCCTTGCAGCAGGTCTGCAAACTTGCAGTCTTCAACATCAACTGCTGCAGTAAACTGACTGTCTCTCTCTCTTCCCCTAAAGAATGCCATGTTTTTTCTCTCTGTTTGCAAAACCACATGACCCCTCTTAGAACAGCAGACTTCAACCAGAAATTTGGATCACTTACACCAGTTTAGCAACAAAAAATTAATCAGTTTCTGTTAAAACATGCTCTTCCTTTAAAGATAATAGTCCATTTTAATTCTTTAACATCTACATGTGAAGTTGTCACAGGCACTCTTCACAGTTTCTGTAAAGTCACTGTAGACTTGAGGATTACACTGAGGCATAGCTCTTGCATTTCAAATGAGATGTCTCTTGTGGAATGTAAACTAATACCTAAACCCCCACCATCTAACCTTATTCCTTAAGATATATTTTATTCCATAATTCTATTAACTTATTCCATAGCAATGCCTTATGAAGATAGGTTGAGTGAACTTGGTCTTTTTTCTTTGGAGTGATGGAGGATGAGAGATGACGTAATAGAAGTGTAGAAGATTATGAGAGGTGATATAATAGAAGTGTAGAAGATGAGAGGTTTTGATTGTATCGATGACCAGAGGCTATTTCCCAGGGTTGAAATAATTACACGTTTGGACACAGTACGGAGTGAGGGGGGAGGAGGGATGTAAGAGAAGAATCTGGATGGCTATGAAGTGAGATGGTCAGTTTTCAGCAGCCAAAATTGGTGAGTTTGCCCAGCTACTGACAAAAATGGAAGAAGCCTGAGAAGGGAAGAGCCCATTCATGCAGAGATCACTGAGCTCCTCCCTCCAGCCCTGCCATCGCCTACATCTCCATGGAGTAGCTGTTCTTGGGGTCACTTAAATTCAGCCTCCCACTCCAGGTATCGGCATAGCATCAGCACAACTCCCATAGAGGACCATGCATAGCCCCCCCTTCACTTTGGATTCTGTGGACAAGCCTCAATACCATTGTTCTTACTGGGTGTTATGACCAACTTTAGGATCCATTGCAGGGGATCTGACTGAGAGCCAGAACTAAGTTAGGACCACACATGGTGCATTATGCCATTTTGTACAGGGCACCGCACTGAGATGAGGAAAAATTTCTTCTCTCAGAGGGTGGTGGATCTGTGGAATTCTTTGCCACAGGAAGTAGTTGAGGCCGGTTCCTTGTCAATATTTAAGAGTAGGTTAGATTTGGCCCTTGTGGTTAAGAGGATCAAGAGGTATGGGGAGAAGGCAGGAACTGGTACTGATCAGTCATGATCATGTTGAATAGTGGTGTAGGCTTGAAGGGCCAAATGGCCTACTCCTGCACCTATTTTTCTATGTTTCTGTATACAGCATTATACACAGCAGTGCACAGTGCTATATGCAGCAGTATAACTCAACGCCACGCAATGCTCTATATGAGGGATGATACACAGGAATATATCCACTGTCCATGGTATTATACTCAGGCCTATATTAAACGCAGACCAATGTGCAGCAGTACTTGGTGCTATTTGCGGCTCAATACAGACAATACGTAGTGCTCTATGGTGCACCAAATGTGCCTTGTGCTTAGTGCTCCAGAAAAGAGTGGAATTTGATTCCCTGGGATCAATGTTCACCGTGGAAAGTATACACAGGCACATGGTGTGTAATGTGTATTTTACACAGGGAAGAAGAAAATCAGCATTTGAAAGTCAGGTTATTGACCAAAACCTGAGGAATATCCTGGGCTTTTGGGGTTCATTGATCTCCCAGGGTTTTGGGTTCATTGATGAACTGGGGTTTGGGGATTTCTCTGATGTTTCTGGGTTTTGGGGGTTTGACATGTATACTCAGTTTTGGGAGTTGCACCAATGACTCTGGGCTTTTGGGGTTTCACTCATGACCAGGGTTTTGGATGCTATGGATGTTTCACGCTTTAGGGTTTTCACTTCTGTCTCAGGGTTTTGGGGATTTCACTGATGTCATAGGATTTAGAGGTAGTCATTCATGAAAAGGGTTTTGGGGTTTCATTGATGTTGGGATCTGTGCTGTGATGACTGTGTGGTGTTTCTTACTTGATTTGTGGACCCCTCCCAGATACCCTCTGTGCCACTGCATCCCGAGAGTTCCGAAGCTCCATGGGATCAGGGAGAGAACAACGGTTCTGGTCAAATGAATAAGGACTGGGTTCAGGAGGGGTCATGGAGACCGTGGCAGTGTCAGGAACTGCGAGGGTTCCCTGTGGTCTTCTTCCAAATCCAGACGACAGATGTGGGTGAGTTTAGTCAAGAATATTCATCTTTCCCTCCTTCCTCCACATGTGTTTAGTTGATGGTGACGTGACCCCTGGGATCAGCCTCCACATTTCCACTGCCCAGGGCCTGGACTCCTGCAGTGAATAGAAATTCATGCCCTGTCTCCCCAGGGAAAATCCCTTGCCCTCTCTCCCCAACGACAATCCCTTGCCCACTCTCCCCAACGACAATCCCTTGCCCTCTCTCCCCAACGACAATCCCTTGCCCTCTCTCCCCAACGACAATCCCTCGCCCTCTCTCCCCAATGACAATCCCTCACCCTCTCTCCCCAACGACAATCCCTCACCCTCTCTCCCCAGGGACAATCCCTCGCCCTCTCTCCCCAACGACAATCCCTCACCCTCTCTCCCCAATGACAATCTCTTGCCCTCTCTCCCTAGGGAAATCCCTCACCCTCTCTCCCCAATGACAATTCCTCGCCCCTCTATCCCCAGGAACAACCCCTCACACTCTCTCTCTCCAGAGACAATCCCTCGCCTTCTCACCCCAGGGACAATCCCTCATCCTCTTTCTCCAGGGACAGTCCATCACCCTCTCTCCCCAGGGTCAATTCCTGCCCTCTTTATTCTAGGCTTCTCCATTGTCTACTCTTCCCAAGAGTGCTCCTTTGCCCATTTTATCTGGAAACTCTCTTTTTTCCTCTCACCTGGAGTGCTCTCCTTCCCTACCTGCTCACATCCTCTCTCTTTACTTTCTCTCTCCCTCCCCTTATCTCTCTTCCTCCCTCCTTCCCTGGATGGATCCATTCCACTACTCTTCACTCGAAGGACATAATCCCATCAGCACTGTATTCCCTTCCCTCAGCCATTCCCTATTACGGGGCAGCCTACATCAGAGGAAACTCCCTGAACCCTGGGGGTGGATCTCACAATGAGCATCCAGCCATCCATTTGGGTGTTCCCCCAAAGCTGATGATGCCAGCTGGGCTCTGCTGATTATTAAATCCAGATAATGAGAAGCTGAAGGGACTCAGTGGGTCAGGCAGCGTCCATGAGTAGAAATGGTCAGTCAATGTTTGCCCTCAGGACCCTTTCTCAGGAATAATGGTCTCGCTATAGTCCCGTCCTGAAACTGATAATTTCTCTCCATGAACGCTGAGTCCCTCCAGCTCCTCTTCAGTGTCTCAGGTTTCCAGCAGTTCTCAAGTTGGTCTGATCATTTTGATTTTTGCCAGGAGATGGTAATATTGTGCAGCTGAGCGCAGTGAGTGGTGAGAAGATCTTCAACAAGTACATCCTGCCCAGGAAGCCCACTGTGGCCCATGTCCCCATCCAGAATGGTCTTCATGCTGTGGATGGGATACTGTACTTACAAGGAGAAGCTCAACCGACCTGTGGCCTCAACGAAGCCCTGGAATCCTTCCTCTGCTTCCTGCGGCAATTGGATCTGCCTCTGTTAGCTGGTCACGGCATCTGGACCCTTGATTGCCAAACCCTTTGCAAAGCCTTCGAGGCACTATCCATGAAAGATTGCTTAGCCCAGTGTATGTCAGGCTTCCTGGACACACTGTGGTTGGCCAAGAAAGTTCTCTCCAAATCAGAGGTCAGGAATTTCACGCTGAAGTATTTAGTGAGAGCATTAGTCAGTGACAGAGCTATTCCCAATGTACAGGCACTGCAGAAACTCTACTCCATCCTGAAGCCATCGCGACAGCAGGCAGAAGAGTGTGAATTTACACTGGCCCAGCTGGAGTGCCGCTGCTCCCTGGAGCCTCTCATCCAGCAGGAGGTTATTTCCTCCTTAGTTGCGGACAGACTTGCCTTTGAAGGGGTCAGCCTGAGCATCTTGGAGTTTGCTTACCGGAGTGATCAGAAGTCTGGCTTGAGAAACCTGGTCCAAGCCAGCAGGAATCTGGGGCTTCGGAATCCCTGGAAAATCACCAGGGCAATCAGATCCTTCTTAAAGGGTCAGATGTGCAAGTGACACCAGACCAGATGGATGCGATGAGGCCCAAAAGCAAAGAATAAAACAGGGGCCAGGCAAGGGTAACCTGTAGGAGCATTGTCTGGAGGGTCAGGGAATATTTGGAACACAGAAGTATGCACATTCCAACTCAATCCTACCCTCCCCCACTGGGTCCAGATCCCCATGAGCCAACGTTCATTGAGTCAAACAGCACATAACTGGTCCTTTGGGCCAACTCGAACATGCCGACCAAGTTGGCATTCTGGTCTAGTCTTTTTTGCCTGCATTTTGTCCATATCCTTCCAAGCCCTTCCTATTGTTAAATCCGTCCAAAAGCCTGTTGAATGTTGCTCTTGTGCCCAGCTCGTTCTAGATATGAACCATCAGATCCCTCTTAAATCTCTCCCCCCCCACCACCACTTCACCTTAAACCTATGCTCTCTAGTTCTAGAATCATCTACCCTGGTAAAAAGACTGAGCATTCACTTCATCCATGCCCTCATGATTTTGTAAACCTCTATAACAGTGATCCTCAACCTTTTTCTTTCCACTCACTCTGGTGAGTGGGACAGTCAAGGATCAGAGAGTACGCCTTCAAAATAAAAGGATGCTCCTTTAGAAAAGAGATGAGAAGTTTCTTCATCTAGTTGATTGTGAATCTGTAGAATTCATTGTCACATACAGTTTTGGAAGCCAAGACATTGGGTAGATTTAAAGCAGTTTGATAGGTTCTTGATTGATAAGGATGCAAAGTTTCTGAGGGAACGCAGGAGAATGGGGTTGAGAGGAAATTTACATCAGCCATAATTTGAAAGTATTTGCTATGCCATAGGTACTCTGTGATTAGTAAGGGATTGTTTAAGGTGGTATGTGGGTAGAATCGTACCTAATTGACTCGTGATGTGCACGGTTTCATAACTCCAAAGGAAATGGGCCAATGACAATTTTTTTCAATCAAAATATTTCAGTAACAATTGGGTCTAGAGCAGTGATTCTAAAACTTCCCTTCCCACTCATATACCACTTTAAACAATCCCTTACTAATCACAGAGTACTGATGGTATAGGAATTTACTTAAATTGGTATGTGAGTGGAAAGAAAAAGGTTGAGAGCCACTACTCTATAAGATTTCCTTTTAGCCTCCTTTGCTTTGGAGAATAAAGACCCAGCCTATCCAGCCTTTTCCTATAACCCAAGCCCTCCAATCCCAGCAATATCCTGGTTAACTTCCTCAGCATCCCTTCCAATTTATGTACAGTGCACAGTATGCTAAATGTGGCCTCACTAACACTTTGTACAACTTACTTCTGTACTCTGTACCCTGCCCAATGAAGGCAAGCATGTTCTTTGCCATCTTGTCCGCCTGAATTACCATTTTCAGGTACTCCAGAGCTGTTGTAATAGCATCACTGCCGCTGGTGTGAATTTGGGAGAGTGGAAAGTGGAGAGACAGCGCAGCTTTTCATGGTTTAACTGTCAGCTCCGTAAAGGCTTCAAGTAGCCTGTTAGAGTAGCCGATGGTGTTTTGTTTTAGATCCTGCAATCATGGATGTCAATGCCCAAGATGGTGGTGCTTGAATCTGGGCATTGCAGACTCCGGGGGAGCAGTGGACCGGCGCAGGGCATCAGAAATGAGGAGGACACCCCCTGTTGTGAAGGAGAAGCCTGGGAGAGATCCCTACAGGAAGTAGACAGTGAGGAGCTCAGCGGCTGAAGGACCCACACAGACAGCAGGTTGTTGGCGACTTGCAGTCAATGACTCACATCAGTCTGCAGGCTGCTGGAGACTGGCTGTTGGGAACCAGGAATTGTAATCATATTCAAGAGAGTGCTGAGGACAAGAAAGGCTCTTGAAGGGCCTTGGGAGTTTAAAGCTTTCTGATCGTATCAGAGGCTTTGGATCTGGAACTTGGAATTGTAAGGCTGTATCAGGCTGCGAGACGGCTGGAGGTGAATCCCGAGACACTCAGTGCTCGGAAGTGACTTTTTGCTTTTCTCCTTTATTGTTCATGGCAACTCTTTATTTGCCTTAATGGTTGGTAAAGGTTGAAGAATATTGTGTACCATATATTACATTTTTTGTATTATTACATATCAATAAAAGGAACATTTGAACCAATGTCTTATACATCGCCATTACATCCCAACTTCTTTATTCAGTACTTTGATTTATTAAGACCAATATATCAAAAGATCTCTTAACAACCATATCGACATGTGATGCCACTTTTAGGGAATTATGTACCTGTATTCCCAGTTCTCTCTGTTCTACTGCATATCCCAGTACCCTACTATTTACAGTAGATGTCCTACCTTGGTTAGTCCTCCCAAAGTGCAGTTTTGGGCCTTATATCTAAGGAAGGATGTGCTGGCCATCCAGATGGTCCAGAGGAGGTTTATGAGAATGATCCCAGGCTGGGAGAGATAAATACAAGAGGTCATAGTTTTAAGCTGAAAGGGGAAAGCTCAAGGGGAACATTGAGGGAAAGTTCTTCACTCAGAGAGCAATGGGAGTGTGGAATGGGCTGCCAGCTGATGTGGTGATTGCGGGCTCGATCTTGAGTTTTAAGAATAGATTAGATAGGTACATGGATGGGAGAGTTCTGGAATGGGAGCAGGTCAATGGGACTAGCGGAGTGGTGGTTGGCACAGACTAGAGGGCCGAATGGCCTGTTTTCTGTGCTGTAGTGTTCTATGGTTCTATGTTGCTTGAATTGAAAAATAAGTCTTATGAGGCAAGGGCAGCAGAGCTGGAATTTTTCTCTTTGGAGCAGAGAAGATGAGGGGATACTTAATGGAGGTCTACAAGATTATGAGAGGCATAGATAGAGCAGGCATAGTAAAGACCAGAGGACATGAGGACAAAGTAAAGGGAGGGAAATTTAGGGGAAACATCAGCAGTAAGTTTTTTTTTTAATGCACAGAATTGTAGGTCCCTGGAGTGCCTTGCCAGGGATGATGGTGGAGGCTGAAACATTAGGGGCAATTTAGAGACTCAGACAGGCACATGGATGGAAGAAAAGCAGAGGGTTACAGGGTAGGATGGGTTTAGTACTTTTTTTTAAGGAATATATGGGTCAACACAACATCGAGGGCTGAAGGGCCTGTTGTTGAAGTGTTCTATGAATGAGAGGATAAACATGTGAGGAGCATTTGATGACTCTGGGCCTGTGCTTGCTGGAGTGTAGAAAGATGATGGTTTGTGGGGGGGGGGGGAATCTCATTGAAACATTCTGAATGTAGAAAGGGTAAGATAGATTGGATGTGAAGACATTTCCAGCAGTGGGACAGTCAAGGATCAAAGAGTACACCCTCAAAATAAAAGGATGCACCTTTAGAAAAGAGATGAGAAGTTTCTTCAGCTAGTTGATTGTGAATCTGTAGAATTCATTGTCACAGACAGTTTTGGAAGCCAAGACGTTGGGTAGATTTAAAACAGTTTGATAGGTTCTTGATTGGTAAGGATGCAAAGTTTCTGAGGGAATGCAGGAGAATGGGGTTGAGAGGAAATTTACATCAGCCATAATTTGAATGGAGGAACAGACTTGCTGGGCTGAATGGCCCAATTCTGCTCCAGCAGCTTGTGGTGTCAGTGTACTTTATAATAAGGGGAGGTTCATGAGCCTGAAAGGCTTTGGAAATGAAGCTAGAAGTGTTGGGCTTCAGACTTCTGTACCTGCCTGAAGGTAACTGAGAAGAGGTGGTGTCCAAGGTGATGTTGCTTGCTTTCTTCAGGCTATACCTCATCTAGATATCTGCAGTGGCACGCCAAAAAAGTATACGCATTATTGTGCCTTCTTCACAATCGTCTTAATGGACTTGCTCCAGAAGGAATTTTCATCCAGGCCTGGTCATTTATCTATTTTCTATAATATCCTCTTTGTACTTTATTTATAGAACCATAAAACATTACAGCACAGAAACAGGCCCTTCTAGTCTGTGCCACACTATTGTTCTGTCTCATCCTACTGACCTGTTCCCAGTCCATTTTCTTTCATTCCTCTTCCATCCACGTACCTGTTGAACTGAGCTACTTTGGCTGGCAACTCGTTCCACAGTCCCTCTACTCTGTGTGAAGAAGCTCCCTTTAATCATTTCCTCACCACCCCTAACCCTTGACCTCTGGTTTGTATCTCACCTAACTTCAGTGGAAAAAGACTACTGCATTTACTCTTACCTATATCCATCATAATTTTACATACCTCAATCAAATCTCCCCTCATTCTTTTAGGGAATAAAGTTCTGTTTATTAAGTCCTCGTGTTGGCAACATCTTAAATCTTCTTTGCACTTTTTCGATCTTATTGATATCTTTTCTGTAGTTAGTTGACCAAAACTGCACATAATTCTCCAAATTTGGCCTCACCAATGTCATACAATTTCACCATAACATCTCAACTCCTGTACTCAATATTTGATTTATGAAGGCCAATGTGCTCTCTACCTGTGACACCACTTTCAGTGAATTTTATATCTGTATTCTCAGATCCCTCTGTTCTCCCATATTCCTCAGTGCCCCACCATTTACCATGTATATTATACCTTGGTTTGTCCTTCCAAAGTGCAACACCTCACACTTTGCATTAAATTCCATCTG
The DNA here is from genome assembly GCF_036971445.1 of Narcine bancroftii. Taxonomy (NCBI): domain Eukaryota; kingdom Metazoa; phylum Chordata; class Chondrichthyes; order Torpediniformes; family Narcinidae; genus Narcine; species Narcine bancroftii. The sequence continues at coordinate 172,943,977 of NC_091472.1, read as the reverse complement.
CCATTTTTCATCCTATTTTTCATGTGGTTCAGATCCCTCTGTAAGCTTTGAAAGCGTTCCTTGCTGCCCACTGCACCTCCAATCTTATTGTTATCTGCAAATTTCCTAATCCAGTTTACCACATTATCATTGATATGGATGACAAACTACAATAGACCCAGTACTGATCCCTGAGTCACACCACAAGTCATAGGTTTCCAGTTTGAGAGGCAATTGTCACTGCCACTCTGGCTCTCCCAGAAAGCCAATGTCGAATCTAGTTTACAACCACACCATGAAATTTCAGATATATTGTCAGAGTACATCACATACAACCCCAAGATTTCTTTTTCCCAAGGGTGTTTCAGAATTACCACCAATTGGTAGTGCAAAAAATAAATTGTACAGCGTAAACATGCAAACAAAAGAACTGTAAACAGACAACAAATGTAAACAAACTGGCTATGCAATATAGAGAAAACAAAAGAAAATCAATAAAGTGCACATGTAAATGGGTTTGTCATTGAGGAGTTTGATGGTGGAGGGGTAGCAGCTGTACCTGAACCTGGCTGTGCAAGTCTTGTGGCACCTATACCTCTTTCCTGATGGCAGCAGTGAGAACAGAGCATGTGCTGGGTGGTAGAGTCTTTGATAATTGCTGCTGCTCTCCAATGGCAGTGTTCCCTGTAAGTCCTATCCAATATTTTACTACATCCATTAGCCTCAAACACAAAATAATCATAGTCCAAGCCTTCCCCTTTCCTTTGTGGTCTTCTTTTGGATGTATTTGATTTCCCCTGCCTCTGTTTTCCCAGCTCCTCTCCTGACTTTCCAAATCTTTTTAATTTCCCTCTTAGGGCTTCTGGTGAACTAAACTTTCAGTGCCATACATTAATTTACCTTTGTCTGCTTCTTTTCACTTTTGACATAAGCAAGTCAACTGCATTTATCAGAAATATGCATCCCCTGTTTGGTGTTAGATATAAAAAGTTTATGTGAGTTGGATTGCCCATGGTGCTGTATAATGCAGGAGGATAAGAAAAAGTGCCTCACCTGGAGTGCTGACCAACAGTGGGTCATGTAGATTATGGACTAGCAACTGCTTGTAGTGGAGGGTACTCACAAAGCAAGCTTCATTGGTTATGTTGAGGTGATAGATGTGTTTGAATTCACCCAGATTCCTGTGATTTCTTTGCACCCACTAATATATGCTCATCTGCACAAACACACAAGCACATATTCAAACATTCTACACTGCAACTAACAAACACGACACCACACACTTCACCACACAAACACACTGCATCTCACACACACACACACTTCACCACACACACACATTCACCACACACACACACTGCACCTCACTCACACACCACCTCACACATAGTGCACCACACTTTGCACCTCTCACACACACATTGCACTTCTCACACACACACTTCACCACACACACACACACACACACACACACACACACACACACACACACACTTTTCCTCACTCACACACTGTGCACCACACACTGCACCTCACACACTCACACTGCACCACACACACTCACACTGCACCACACAGATATTGGTGGACCTCATCAAAGGGTACCATCAGATTCCGGTGCATCCCAACATCCCGAAAATGGCCATTATTACACCTTTTAGCCTTTTCTTCGGATGCCTTTTGTTCTAAAGAATGCAGCCCAGATGTTTCAGCCCTAATGAGCATGGTTGGCAGGGATCTCAATTTCATCTTCATCTTCCTGGATGAGATCCTCATTGCCAACCGTGACACCAGCATACACAGGAAGCACCTGACTCACCTTTTTGACAGGTTGAAGGAGGTTGGGACTCATGGTGAATCTGGCTAAGTGCCAGTTCAGCCTGGAAACTGTTGATTTCCTGGGACACCATATCACCCAAAGGTGGGGGGGGGGGGGGGCATACCACTGCTGGACAAGGTGGAAGCCATCCAATGTTTTCCTAGGCCAAGCACAATAAAGGGTCTACTAGAATTCCTATGGATGTGAACTTCTATCATCATTTCCGTCCAGAAGCGGCTACCCTCATGCAACCCCTATTCGACCTCATCAAACTCAGTGACAAGGCACTCCAGTGGTCACATGAAACCACTGAAGCATTCCAGGCAACCAAAGCAGCACTAGCGGAGGCCTCATCTTTGGCCCATCCAGACTCTTCTTCCCTCCTGGTCCTGACAACAGACACATCAGCGTGGTGCTGGAGCAGTGGGTCAATAAACAGTGGCACCCCCGTCTTTCTTCAACAAACATCTCCAGACACCAGAACTCAAATACAGCGAGTCACATCCTGGCAATACGATATTTCCGGTACATGTTAGAAGGAAGGGTTTTCATCGCCTACACAGACTACAAACCATTCACCCATGCACTCAGTAAGGTTTTGGACCCATGGTTAGCGAGACAATGACACCTCTCCTACATTTCCATGGAGATAATGGACATTTGCCACATTATAGACAAATCCAACATAGTGCCCAACACGCTGTCCAGACCGGCCATCGCCACTACCTCAGGAGGGCTCGATGTTGCTCAGCTAGCCTAAGACTAAGCAGAGGATACGGACATCCAGGCTTACCAGATCACCATCACCAGCCTAAAGGTTAGTAATTTCTGTCTTTCACCAGCGAGCCCGACTTTACTGTGTAACATGTCCACAGGTTTCCCCAGACCCATCCTACCCAAGGCCTGGCAACAACGGATGTTTGACCAAATACACGGTCTGTCACATCCTTCCATAAGGTCCACGGTCTGCCTGCTGTCTGACAAGTTCGTGGGGCATGGCCTCCGCCGCGATGTTACCCCGTGGGCTGACTTGTTTGGTCTGCCAAAGCACCAAAGTTCACAGACACACCAAGACCCTGCTCCAGGGCTTCAACCTGGCACAGCATTGTTGTTTTGACCATGTGCACATGGACATCATCGGCCCACTACCCATGAGCCAAGGTATATGGTATTTATTCACAGTAATCAACTGTTTTACCTGTTGGCTGAAAGCGATACCAGATACATGTTGATACATGCGACACAGAGACTTGTGCCAGAGCTTTCTTGTCCACTTGGGTCGCATGCTTTGGAGTCCTGACCCACATCACCTTGGACTGGGGGGCTCAGTTCATGTTCTTGCTCTGGGCCAACCAAGCCAAGTTCTGTGGCAGCCAGTTACACCACACCAAGCCTACCATCCTTAGGCAAATGGCCTCATCAAACCTTCCCACTGAAAGCTCGACTACAAGGCCCTAATTGGATGGATGAACTCCCATGCTGTCAGGAATTCACAGAGCACCAAAAGAAGACCTACCAGCATCGTCAGCCAAAATGGTGTATGACTCCCCATTTACCATCTCAGGGGACATTCACTTCAATCGTACTGGCCCACAACCAAGTGCTCTTGACATCCTCCAGCGATTGAGGGAACAAACGCGTGGACAGAAACCTCCACCACCTTCCTGACACGGGATCCATCCTGCAATGTCTCGGCAAACCTGCAGTCCACTGAATTCATTTTTGTGTGTAGAGAACAGCAAGGGACACCCCTACAATGCCCCTACATAGACCCATTCAAGGTGTTGCAGTGTGATGGTGTCATTTTCACCTTGGACATTGGCAGGAGGCAGGACAGGTTTACCATTGACCGCCTCAAGGAAACGCATCTGGACTCAAACCAGCCTGCCCCAGATCCCCAGGTCAGACACAGAAGCCACCTGCCCAAAGTCAGTACGGTAACTTGCTTAAAGGGTGGCAATGATTCGGGGGAGGGTGGGGGTGTGGTATAGTGGGCTGAGTGACCATGCGATTAGATGGGCTGAATCACCACCCCAGGTGGTGTAGATCCCCGTTCCCTTCCAAGGAGAAGCACATGGTTGACGACATGCATTGCCCAGGGGACAGTGCCTCATCTGTCTTGCATGCTGCTGGACGGGGAGTGATGCTGTAATGCGATGACATAACTTCCTAAGTCCAGCGCGCCCCTCACAGGAAGTGGGTGGTCTCGAGCAGACTGAGTAATTCAACATAAAGTTCAGTTACTGGTTCACCTCGTGCTGTGTGGATGTCTCTCATTTCGGCGGAGCTGCCATTAGCAGATGCTTCCAAAGTGAACCCTGTGACGCTATGTTGAAGGTCATTCATCATAGAGGCATCGAAACAGAGGGGAGAAAACAAGGATGGGAGAGGTTTAAAACCAGAGGGGTGGAAACAGAGGGGAATAATTAGAGGGGTGGAAACAGAAGGGCGAAAACACAACACATGGGTGTAAAGAGAGGGGTGGAAAAAGGGAGGAAACAAGTGGAAAACCTATAGAAACTGAAGGGTGAATCAAAGGGGTTAAAACAAGGGTGAAAAGAGGAGTGGAAACGGGAGTATTCAGAGGGGTTGAAACGGGTGGAAATGGAGGGTAATGGGTGGAAACAAAGGAATGCAAACAGGAGAACCAGAGGGTTGGAAACAGAAGGGAGGAATCTGAGGGGTGGAAACACAGAGAGTGGTGGAAATAATAGGGTGGAAACGTGGGTAATCAGATCTGTGGAAACTGGGGGGTGGAAACAGTGGGGAGTAATCTGATGTTTGGAAACGGGTGGAAACAGTGGGGTGGGAACAGGGTGGAATCAGGCGTGAAAACAGGTGGAATGTGAGGCGTGGAAATTGAAGGGTGGAATCAGAAGGAATCTGAGGGGTGGAAGCAGTGGGATGGAAACAGAGAAGTGGTGAAAGAACCACTTTTCCTTGCACCCAGAGCGTGAGCGTGGTGCCATGCTGAAGGTAAGAGGGGTCCCACTGCCACATGCTGAGACATTGGGCTGAGCGCTTGCTGAGCTGTCCGATGGACCTTGGAAATGGGTCAGGCGGAGCAGTGTATCCACGAGGGACATTGATCCCTTCCCACCCTGGGCCAGTAGAAAGGAAGTGAGGCGCAGAGAACAACCGGACGGTTGACTGCTACGCTGTGGGCGTCACCTGGGGCTGTATTGGAGACCGTGCAGAGCAGATGCATCTGGCTGGAGCCGATATGGGGAACGCGGACTGAGACTGGAGTTTTGTTTTCAGGAGGGAGGTCTGGAGCTGACGGAGACGTGACCGAGATCAAGAACACTGGGACACAACGGAAACTCCTTCCTTCACTCACGGTGTGTAAACCCCCGGGACATGGCATTTAGGGATGGGGAGGGGGTTCCAGGAACATGCGTGTCCCATTGGAGCTGGTGAGAATACTGTTCAGACCCGGTTGCAGCTCTCCGCTCTGAAGCGCTGAGCTCTCAGCTTAGTCAGCACTCCAGGACTTAACCAGGACTCCTGCCCCGGCATGTCCCAGGGCCCGGAGCCAACCTGTGGGGTGGGGCGGACGGCTTCTCCTGGTAGATAAACGGCTGTCAGAGGTTCGGCACTGGGTAGAGCATCGGGGGAGCGCGGCCGTGTAAGTGGCTGGGGGCGAAGGGAGGCGAGGTGAGGTAGGAGGTCGGCGTCGGAATTAACCGCGACGCGGGGAACTCCAGGTTGTTTGGTCCACTGTCGCCAGGGACCGAACTTCAGTCCGGTCCGAGTGGGGGACGCGGTGGTCGTGGATAATGGGCGGTGGGTATGTCACCCGCTCTGGGAACAGGACGGTGTTGGGGGGGGTTATGTCACCCGCTCTGGGAACAGGACGGTGTGGTGGGGGTATGTCACCCGCTCTGGGAACAGGACGGGGGGGGGGGGAAGTCACCCGCTCTGGGAACAGGACGGTGTGGTGGGGGTATGTCACCCGCTCTGGGAACAGGACGGGGGGGGGGGGGAAGTCACCCGCTCTGGGAACAGGACGGTGTGGTGGGGGTATGTCACCCGCTCTGGGAACAGGACGGGGGGGGGAAGTCACCCGCTCTGGGAACAGGACGGGGGGGGGGGGGGGAAGTCACCCGCTCTGGGAACAGGACGGTGTGGGGGGGGGGAAGTCACCCGCTCTGGGAACAGGACGGTGTGGGGGGGGGGGAAGTCACCCGCTCTGGGAACAGGACGGTGTGGGGAGGGTTATGTCACCCCCTCTGGGAACAGGACGGTGGGGGGGGTATGTCACCCGCTCTGGGAACAGGACGGGGGGGGGGTTATGTCACCCGCTCTGGGAACAGGACGGTGGAGGGAGGGTTATGTCACCCCCTCTGGGAACAGGACGGTGGGGGGGGGGTTATGTCAACCCCTCTGGGAACAGGACGGTGGGGGGGGTATGTCACCCGCTCTGGGAACAGGACGGTGTGGGGGGGGGGGTATGTCACCCGCTCTGGGAACAGGACGGGGGGGGGGGATTATGTCACCCGCTCTGGGAACAGGACGGTGGGGGGGGGATTATGTCACCCGCTCTGGGAACAGGACGGGGGGGGGGGATTATGTCACCCGCTCTGGGAACAGGACGGTGGGGGGGGGGATTATGTCACCCGCTCTGGGAACAGGACGGGGGGGGGGGGATTATGTCACCCGCTCTGGGAACAGGACGGTGGGGGGGGGGATTATGTCACCCGCTCTGGGAACAGGACGGTGGGGGGGGGGATTATGTCACCCGCTCTGGGAACAGGACGGGGGGGGGATTATGTCACCCGCTCTGGGAACAGGACGGTGGGGGGGGGGATTATGTCACCCGCTCTGGGAACAGGACGGTGGGGAGTTATGTCACCCGCTCTGGAACAGGACGGTGGGGAGTTATGTCACCCGCTCTGGAACAGGACGGTGTGGGGGGGGGGAAGTCACCCACTCTGTGAACAGGACGGTGGGGGGAGGGTTATGTCACCCCCTCTGGGAACAGGACGGTGGGGGGGGGGGTTATGTCAACCCCTCTGGGAACAGGACGGTGGGGGGGTATGTCACCCGCTCTGGGAACAGGACGGGGGGGGGGGGTTATGTCACCCGCTCTGGGAACAGGATGGTGGGGGGGGGTTATGTCACCCCCTCTGGGAACAGGACGGTGGGGGGGGGTTATGTCACCCGCTCTGGGAACAGGATGGTGGGGGGGGGTTATGTCACCCGCTCTGGGAACAGGACGGTGGGGAGTTATGTCACCCGCTCTGGAACAGGACGGTGTGGGGGGGGGGGAAGTCACCCGCTCTGGGAACAGGACGGTGTGGGGGGGGGGGGTATGTCACCCGCTCTGGGAACAGGACGGGGGGGGGGATTATGTCACCCGCTCTGGGAACAGGACGGTGGGGGGGGGATTATGTCACCCGCTCTGGGAACAGGACGGGGGGGGGGGATTATGTCACCCGCTCTGGGAACAGGACGGTGGGGGGGGGATTATGTCACCCGCTCTGGGAATAGGACGGGGGGGGGGGGATTATGTCACCCGCTCTGGGAACAGGACGGTGGGGGGGGGGGATTATGTCACCCGCTCTGGGAACAGGACGGTGGGGGGGGGATTATGTCACCCGCTCTGGGAACAGGACGGGGGGGGGGGATTATGTCACCCGCTCTGGGAACAGGACGGTGGGGGGGGGGATTATGTCACCCGCTCTGGGAACAGGACGGGGGGGGGGATTATGTCACCCGCTCTGGGAACAGGACGGTGGGGGGGGGGATTATGTCACCCGCTCTGGGAACAGGACGGGGGGGGGGGGATTATGTCACCCGCTCTGGGAACAGGACGGTGGGGAGTTATGTCACCCGCTCTGGAACAGGACGGTGGGGAGTTATGTCACCCGCTCTGGAACAGGACGGTGTGGGGGGGGGGAAGTCACCCACTCTGTGAACAGGACGGTGGGGGGAGGGTTATGTCACCCCCTCTGGGAACAGGACGGTGGGGGGGGGGTTATGTCAACCCCTCTGGGAACAGGACGGTGGGGGGGGTATGTCACCCGCTCTGGGAACAGGACGGGGGGGGGGGGTTATGTCACCCGCTCTGGGAACAGGATGGTGGGGGGGGGTTATGTCACCCCCTCTGGGAACAGGACGGTGGGGGGGGGTTATGTCACCCGCTCTGGGAACAGGATGGTGGGGGGGGGGTTATGTCACCCGCTCTGGGAACAGGACGGTGGGGAGTTATGTCACCCGCTCTGGAACAGGACGGTGTGGGGGGGGGGGAAGTCACCCGCTCTGGGAACAGGACGGTGTGGGGGGGGGGGGGTATGTCACCCGCTCTGGGAACAGGACGGGGGGGGGGATTATGTCACCCGCTCTGGGAACAGGACGGTGGGGGGGGGATTATGTCACCCGCTCTGGGAACAGGACGGGGGGGGGGATTATGTCACCCGCTCTGGGAACAGGACGGTGGGGGGGGGATTATGTCACCCGCTCTGGGAACAGGACGGGGGGGGGGATTATGTCACCCGCTCTGGGAACAGGACGGTGGGGGGGGGGATTATGTCACCCGCTCTGGGAACAGGACGGGGGGGGGATTATGTCACCCGCTCTGGGAACAGGACGGTGGGGGGGGGATTATGTCACCCGCTCTGGGAACAGGACGGGGGGGGGGATTATGTCACCCGCTCTGGGAACAGGACGGTGGGGGGGGGGATTATGTCACCCGCTCTGGGAACAGGACAGGGGGGTGGGGTTATAAGTGGTCAAACACACCCAGCCCTGGATCCAGATCAGTATAAACTGAATGGGTGAGAAGCAGGAAATGTCAGAAAGTCTCAGAACCCAAAGAACGGGGGAGGAATCCAGACCAACAAGAGGTGTTAATTGGACAAATGCTGGAGAAACTCCGCAGGTGAAACAGTGTCCTTTATGTAGCAAAGGTAAAAATATTAGAGGCCTTCATCAAGGTATGAGAAAATGCCAGCAGGCTTTGGAACAAAAAGGAGGGTGGAAAAGGCAGGCGATGATCGGTGGAGAAGGGAGGGAGGGGACAGCAGTGACTGGGGGAGGAGGGATGGCTGGGTGGGGAGGGGGAAGGGAGGAGAGAACTGGAAAGGGGATGGGAAAGAAAATGAGAGCAAGTTGATCAGAAAGCCGAGGTTAAAGTTGATGCCATGTGGCTGGAGAGGGCCCAGACAGAAAATAAGGTGTAGTTCTTCCAATCTACAGGTTGTTAGGGTGGGATAGTACATAAGGGCCAAGGACAGACGTGAGTGTGACTGAGAATTGAAATGGTTGGCTACTGGGAAGTGACTGTTGTGGTGGACAGAGTAGAGATGCTGAGTGAAGTGATCTCTCAATCTGCAACCAGTATCTCTGATGTAGAGAAGGCCACAAGGGGTGCATCAGATGCAGTAAATCAGCCCTGAAGTGTTGTTTACCCCTTATCATCTCCTGCCTTTCCCACCCCCCCCCCCTTCCCCCCATTCTTGTTCGGACACCTGTTGATATTTTCTCACACCTTGATGAAGAGCTCTAGCCGGAAACATCGGTTCTGTATTTTTACCTTTGCTACATAAAGGACACTGTTTGACCTGCTGAGTTTCTCCAGTATTTTGTGTTTTTACTTCAACTACAGTGACTGCAGATTTTCATGATTTAATTAGATATGATAATGGACCAAGTAAGAATTTATTATGTTTGTGCAAAAGATCAGGAATGGAGAGATAGTGATAGGGAAAGGCAACAGGGGTGGGGAGAGGGTTAATGAAAGCCAGAGAAGTCGATATTAATGCCATCTGCTTGGAGGGTCGAAAGATGAGGTGTTCTTCCTCCAATTTATGGGTGATCTCTGTTTCAGTGTGTTTTTAACTACAATCACAGGATCTGCAAACTTTCATGTGTCATTCAGATCTACCTCACTCACCTCCACCAAGAGCGGGCAGCCTCAATCCATGACCCACGTCGGGTGCCAAAACGTAGGAGGGCCACTAGTTCTGACAAAAAATTGTAATAGTCACCTCAGTGGGGCCCAAACATCTCAGAAAGTTCTGTCGAAGAGTCATTTCATATCCTTATAGAGCACCACAGCCCATCAAGCCTATAATTATTCTGCCTAATCCCACTGATCTGCACCCAAACTTGAGCCCTCCAGACTCCTCCCATCCACGTTCCTATCCAAATTTTTCTTTAAGGCCAAAATGGAGCTGTGTTCATCACTTCTGCTGGCACCTCATTCCGTACTCTCTGTGTGTAGATCCCCCCTAACATCCCCTTTAAATGTTTCACCTTTCATCCTTCACCCATATCCTCTAGTTCTCATCCAACCTCTGGAAAAAAGCCTGCTGGCATTTACTCTTATCTATACCCCTCATAATTTTATATAGCTCTATCAAATCTCCCCTTCATTCTCTGACATTCCAAGGAATAAAATCTTAACCTGTTTAACATTTCCCTGTAACTCAGTTCCTCAAGTCCTGGCAACATCCTTGTAAATCTTCTCTGCACTCTTTCAATCTTATTGATATCTTTCCAGTATTTAGGTGTCCAGAACTGGAGCATTTATTTTGGAATATAAACAGTTAACATTTTAGATGAAGGATCCCAAATTGATTCTCTTTGCACAAATGCTGTCTGACCTCCTGAGAACCCCCAGCCTTTTCTGTTTTTATTTTACATTTCCTGCATCTGCCATTTTACAAGCTTCAGTGGAAACATTATTCGGTGCTGCTGCCTTTCGATGTGGCTAGCCCAGGGGAATTTTCAGGGATGGGAGGGTGAAGAGAAAAGGGAATGCTGGTTCACCTCTGAACATAAGCTTTGTGATTGCAGATTCTGCACCAAGAGTCAGCAAAACACCTGAGAGTGGGATGGCATCTCCTGTGGTAAGCAACTGTGAGAGGTGTCCACGTACATACTCTCAGAGATGTGTTCTGGGCATTTAACCTCCATACCATTCACAAAGAGATGATTTGATAAATGTGATGAGAGTTGGGCTTGATGAATGAATCCTATTTCTATAGGTTACAGATGATGGAACCAGAAAAACAGAGGAGACAGAGGCTGGCGGAGAGACACCGAGCGATGGACAGAATGGAGATTTGGGGAGCAAAGAGAAGACTCTGGTGTTCTTTGACTTGGAAACGACAGGCCTAGGTAACAGATGTATGTTCAGATCTGTGAACCATTGAATCTGAGAGGTTACACCATAGGAGGAGATTAGTCAAAGAGGCCCATCAATTTTAATTTAATTTAGAGATACAGCATGGTAACAGGCCCTACTGGCCCACAAACCATTGCTGTCCAAATACACCAATGAAACTACAAACCCTGTACATTTGTGGAGGGTGGGAGGAAATCCATGTGGACACAGGGAGAGCATACAAACTCTTTACAGACAATGCCAGATTCGAACCTGTGTCACTTGCGCTGTAATAGTAATGCACTATGTGCTATACTAACTTTGTCGCCTTAGTTTATAGTATCATAGGGTTTCCACAGCAGGGAAACAGGCCCTCTGCTGCAATGTGTCCACACCAACCAAGGTAGTTCCATTTACTTGCATTCGATCCTTATGCCTCTATACCTTTCCTATCAATTTCCTCAGCTGCTTCCCCAGGACCCAGCACCTTATTTCCCCACTCATCCCTCTGGTCTCACTGAAGAGATTGATTTCAACTACACTAACCAGGGGTGGGGGGGGGGGGGGGTTTCCAGACCGTAACCAGTCACTGCGTTAAACAAAACCCTTTCTCACCACATCCTCATTCATTGACCAGAGAAGAGGCAATGCAGTTCTAGATTCTTTTATTATCATTTAATAGTACAGAACAGATAATTTTACACAAAATTGCCTTCTGCCTGCCATAAGGTAGACAAAGTCGCCATTTGGGTTGCCCAGCACCCCTTACAGTAAGAGAGAAAGAGAAGTAAAAGAGAGTCCTTTCACAATTACTGAGCATCCGTGGATTTGCCTCCAGTGCTCCTGCAGCCTCTGCAGTTGCACAGACTCCAGTTCAATCTTTGAGCAACCAAAGCTCCAGATCCAAATCTCCAACACAATCAGGAAGCCTGCAGAGACTGAGGCCCTTTGGGAGCCCTTCTTCCCTCAGCATCCTCGCAAATCTTGATTCTGCTACCTGGTTCCCATGAGCCAGTCCCAAGTAGCCCGCAGCCCGTGTGGGTCCCCCAACCACTTTGCCCACAGCCTGTGTGGGTCCCTCAGCCATTAAGCCCTTCACTGTTCCGCTGCCATGGTCACCTTCACTGTAGGGTCATTACCTCTGCTGCTCGTTTTCAACAAGGAGCGCTCTCTCCATTTCTGGTGTCTTGTGCTGGTTCACTGTTCCCCAAAGTCTGCAGCCCTGCATGGCTGCTGCCGAGCACAGACCTCCGTGTTTGCAGGATTTTACTGACAAACACTGTTGGCTTCTTTAACAGTCTGTTTAAAGCCTGCAAGGTGCCGCCTGCATTAGGACTGAGCGGTTGAAAAGTTCAGAGCAGTGCTCTCCACTCCCTGGGATCTGCACCTGCGACAGCACTGCCGTTTTGTCTCACTACTTCACCATCTTAAGAAAATGGTCAAAATAGAGAGACCCTTGAGAGCAATTATAGATAGCAATTTGTTGGACCTAAGAATATGTTCAGGGATGGGAATCAAGAATGAATAGGAACGATATTTGAATACATCAATTTCAGATGAAAATTGGGATAACATGCTTGATCTGATTAATAATACTTCATTCTGTGCACAACATTATTTATTGCAATTTAAAGTTGTACATGGAATACATTCATCCAAAGTTAGATTATCTCGTTTTTCTCCTAATGTTGATCCACTGTGTGACAAATGTAAAATTTTGAGGCGCCTCTGATTCATGTTTTGGGAGTGTCCTGAACTACAAGAATATTGGGAACAATTCCTTAAAATTCTATCACAGATTCTTAGGATTAAATTAGAACCGTGTCATTTTATTGCTTTGTTTGGTTATTCTCTAGAAAAGAGGATTTCCTTGAATTTAACTCAAAAAAGAAATAGCTTAACTTCACTAATGGCCTGATGAGCAATTTTGATAAGATGGATAAACAGCATTGCACCAACTCATATGCACTGGTTACAGGATGTTACGTCTTGTTTGAGTTTTAGAAAATTAGATGTAATGTTAAGAGATCAAGGTTGAATATGACAAGATATGGAGCCCATTCATGAAATTATTATCATAATTTGATTACATAGGCAGGGGTCCTCTGTTTGATGTCCAATAACTGATACTCGACTCTTAACAATTTATTTGCTGGTAACCGTGTTTAGTGGGAGAGATTAAATTAGTACTTTTTTAGTTTTCTTTTGTCTTATTTTTGTTTTTCTCTACACCTAGAAGAGATTGGTCTATTGACACAATCACAATGTATATCTCCGTATTAGAATACGAGGTGAAATTCTCAAAGGTTTTTCACTTTTTTCATGAATTATATATGACAATGTGTAATGGCCCACTCTCTCCGTATCTCACTCCCAGCCTCTCTCTCCGTATCTCACTCCCAGCCTCTCTCCATATCTAACTCCCTCTCTCTTCATACCTCACTCCCACTCTCTCTCCATCTATCACTCCCAGCCTCTCACTCCATATCTACTCTAATCCCATCCCAACCTGTTTGTGTGTCAGTCCCATTATAATCTCCTTCCAATTTATATGTTTCTCTTTGCCTTTCTTGCAGACCAGTGTTTCTCTGTTTCACTCGAATCCCACACCTCTCATCTCACTGCCAGCATTTTCTCTCACCAGTCTACCTGTCAGATCTACACATCTCTGACTTCTACCACTTGCCCAAGTTACCAGTGATAAAACTACTGAGAACTATTGGAATTATTATGACACATCCTCCATTTAGTTACGGAAGAGGTGTGTTCAGCTCAGAGCTTAGAGGAGGCTCTGATGCAGTTAAACTGTTAGTTTGATGGGAGGGCTGCACTATTCTCATGAATGGGGAGAGGGCTTTGCTTCCAGCCGCATCCAACAAGGAGAGCCATATGCCAGACACTATAAAATTGTACATCTACAGGAATGTGTTAACATCATATCTTCCAGAGAATAACTGTGATGCTGTGCAGCTGTCAGCAGTGAGCGGTGAGGAAATCTTTAACCACTACATCCTGCCGAGCAAGCCCATCTCAGAAGGTGCCTCCGCTGTGAACGGATTTCAGGTCATGAATGGGGTCCTGTACCTACGAGGAGAACCTCAGTCAGCCAGCAACATCCGGGACACCATGGAAGCTTTCCTCCAATTCCTGCAGTCCCTGGACGCTCCTTTGTTAGTAGGTCACAACATCTGGAAGTTTGATTGCCCTGTCCTTTTACGACTCTGGGATGAGCTCTCCATGAAAGATCAGTTTGTCAGTTGTATATCCGGGTTCCTGGATACTCTCTGGCTTGCCAAAGAAGTTGTTCCCAGGTCAAAGGTCAATAGTTACAGGCAAACCGAATTAGTGAAAGTGTTTCTTAATAAAGATTATAAAGCTCACAATGCTCTAGAGGATGCAAAGATCTTGCAAGAGCTGTACTCTGTCCTAAAGTTTACTCCAGAGCAAAAGAAGAGCAGTCAGTTTTCAATCTGTCAGCTTGAATGCCAAATGTCCCTGCTGCCCCTGCTCAAAGAAAAAATAATTTTCTCTCAATTAGCCGATAAGTTGGCGATGCAGAGCGTTCGACTCGAGCAGTTGCAGTCAGCGTACCAGGAAGGGGGCGATGCAGGGCTAAAGAACTTCTTTCACTCTCTGGGGCACAAAGAACCCAGTTATATCAGGCTCTCAAATTTCTTCAAGAAGTGAAAGGGGCAATTTGATTTATAAACAAAAAAAGGGAAAGATACAATGCTGGAGAAACTCAGCAGGTCACGCAGCATAGTTTATATAGCAAACGTAATGATGCATAACCAATCTTTTGGGCTTAGAACCATAGAACGCTACAGCACAGAAAACCGGCCTTTCAGCCCTTCTCGTCTGTGCCAACCATGATTCTGCTAGTCCCATTGACCTGCTCCCATTCCATAATCTTCCAGACCTCTCCCATCCATTGAGCCTTTCATCAAGGCTTGAGCAAAATGTAGGCAGTCACCCCAACAAAATGGTGGGGGGAGGGGGTGCGCAGGAGCACAACCCCACAGGTGGGAGGTAAAAGATGGATAAAGGAGGGAGGGCACAGCAGAAAACAGGGAGGGGGGGGATTTTATCGATCCTTTCAAGCTGACTGGTGTAACTCAACAACTAAGACTGCAACTCCTAAGTGTTGAGTTCATACATGTAGAGGTTGGAATTAGATTTGAACATTGTAATTGATGAACAAGGATGGGCAGATCTATGTAAGGATTATACGATTAATACTATTAACCTAAAGTATAGATTAGTTCAGTATAATTTTTTATATCAGTTATATCTTCCACCACAGAAATTGAATAGATTGAAATCAGATTTATCAGATCAATATTTTAGATGTGGCGAAGATGTAGGAACTTTTTTGCATTCAACTTGGTCTTGTCCTAAAGTAAGACCTTTTTGGGTGTGAATTTTTTGGAACAAGTCATAAGTGTTATATTTCTGCAAAATCCAGATTTATTTCTATTAGA